>NC_069499.1:451931523-452201523 GCF_027579735.1 Bombina bombina
ACTGAAAAGAAAGCTAAATAATTGCCTTGTTTCACTTTAAGGCAGTCCCTAACCCGCTGTATGAGCGGGGTATACCTGTATAGTCTTATATATATTGGATTTCAAGAGTCTAAAAATATTTTATATCATTTTTAGGAATCAGCTATGATGACTACCCCCCCTCCGTTTTTTTCTGTTTTTTATTATTATTATTATTTTCCTATTGAGGAAATGAAGGTTTGAATTGTTAAAAAAAAGTTACAGTTGCAATATTATAGTGGAGAATCAAAAGTGTATTGTCACAATTAAAAATTAAAGTTAGAACACAATAAAAAAAAAAAATTAAAACAAATTACTAAACTTATCACACTCAACACCTGTGTTTATTGGCTTATAGCTGTAAATTGTAAATAAATACTACATTTACACTTTTATTTTGAGCGACATAAACAATGACTATCAAGCTTAAAAATCCATGAATGTTCAGAATTTAGTAAAGTATTATACATGAGCCAATTGTTCTGTATATTCTCCTACATTTACATTCATTTCTTTTAGAATATTTGCCAACTAAATAATAAAGTTCAATTTAGTTTAATAGACATTTCTCTAAAAATACCTCAGAATTACTGTAGGATGACAGGTTCTATCATTAATAACATCCTGGTACTTTTAGCCACCAAACCACATATACACAGTTTCTAATTCAGTATTTCTAAAACCCTGGGTGGGAAGTTATGGGTCTCAGGCCCAGAGTGTGTCCATGTCAAACCCTAAGGGGCCTATGTATCGTGATTTGAAAATGCATGGGAAAAAGGTGGCTATTTAGTAAATGTGAAGTTACACTTTATTATCCATTTACATATTGTACGTTAGTTTGATTTAGCTATTAACCCTTTAACTGTTGGTGAGGACACATGGTCATCATGCACACAATGCCATTAGGAGCTTATGAGGTCAGCCTCACGTGGCAGTATCCGGCTGTGTAAGCCACAAGCGGGAAAACCAGAAGTGGCAGGGACACTGTAAGAGGAGAGGGAATTAGGATGGAGAGTTTAAATAAAAATATTTTCTTTCTTGATTCAGGATATAGTTTTAAACATCTTTCTTATTTACTTCTGTCATCTAATTTGCTTTGTTCTTTTTATATAATTTGATGAAAAGCATAACTAGGATGGCTTAGGGGCAGCAACACACTTCTGGGAACTAGCTACTGATTGGTGGATGCACATATATGCCTCTTGTCATTGGCTCACCCATTTTGTTTAGCTAGCTCTCAGTAGTGCATTGCTGCTCCTTCAACAAAGGATACCAAGAGTATGAAGCAAATTTGACAATTGAAATACATTGGAAAATTGTTTAAAATTGCACGCTCTATCTGATTCCTGAAAGAAAAATTTGGGGTTTTATGACCCTTTAACTCCTAAAAAAAAAACAAGACCCACCATTTGAAAGGCAGTCGCCTAACCTTGGGGAGAAAAAGTAAGCCCAATTTTATAAAAAAAAAATGAATACAAAAATATATTTTTTTCCATTTCAAATTTGAATTGTTTATTTCTATAGAAAAAATTGTGAATTATTCTCAATTTCTGATTATTAAAAATACAATACCTTATACATATAGAACTTAAAAATATTTGACTATATAGTTTAGAAAAAAAAGCCTCACACGCTATTGTTCACAATCTTGTTCATTAAAATTTGAATAAAAATATGCATTTTGCACATTTTTTGTTGTATAAGTCACAGATGATATATATATATACATATAATATTAGTATTGTTTGAATCTGCTAAATCTGCTGAAGAAACAAAACAAAAAAAAAACCAATAATGTTTGTGTCAGTCTTTTACTGAAAAAATGACATACAGTATGGCTTAAAGGGACACTGAACCCAACGTTTTTCTTTTGTGATTCAGAGCATGGAATTTTAAGCAACTTTCTAATTTACTCCTATTATCAAATTTTCTTCATTCCCTTGGTATTTTTATTTGTAAAGCAAGAATGTAAGTTTAGATGCCGGCCCATTTTTGGTGAACAACCAGGGTTGTCCTTGCTGATTGGACAGCACCAATAAACAAGTGTTGTTCATGGTTCTGAACCAAAATTGGCTGGCTCCTTAGCTTAGATGCTTTATTTTTCAAATAAAGATAGCAAGAGAATAAAGAAAAAAGGATAATAGGAGTAAATTAGAAAGTTGCTTAAAATTGCATGCTCTATATGAATCACAAAAGAAAATATCTGGGTTCAGTGTCTCTTTAAAATGTGTGTAGCATCCAGAAGCTCAAAAACAGTACAGGGTGTGAAATATCTCGGCAGAAAATGGGTTAAATATAAAAAGCCAATTTGCTAATACAGGTAGCCCTCAGTTTACGCCGGGGTTAGGTTCCAGAAGGAATGGTTGTAAATCGAAACTGTTGTAAATTGAAACCCAGTTTATAATGTAAGGCAATGGGAAGTGAGGGAGATAGGTTTCAGGCCCCTCTCAAAATTGTCATAAGTAAAACCTAATATATTATTTTTAAAGCTTTGAAATGAAGACTTTGAATGATAAACAGCATTATAAACCTAATAAAATAATCACACAACACAGAATATATAATTAAACTAAGTTAAGTGAACAAAAACATTTGCTAAACCGCATTATAAACGTAATAAAATAATCACACAACACAGACTTCACTTGCATTTTTCTGCAAACAGTTCTTTCTATGCATTCCAATCTGGACTGATTTATAGACAGGAAGATCTTGTTCCTTTGAAATTTGTTCGATAGCTCAGGTCTGGTTAAACTGATTAATTTCAGCTTGCTTGGCTTTGCTGCAACACAAGCGGACAGCTCCACCTACTGGCTATTTTAATAAATGCACTGCTTCTCAATGCTTTTCAATAGCAGTCACATGACTGGAAAAAAGGTTGTTATTCTGAAACGGTGTAAATTGAACCGTTGTAAAACGAGGGCCACCTGTACTAATCTATAAATAACCGACTTGTCAAATCCTGACAGTTTTAAAGCTAAAGTCACGGATTTACAATAGTTATAAAATGGTTAGGTACATAAATTTGTCCCTAACCTGAGATCTGCTTTATACCTGGCTGATCGGAACAGCCAATAGAATGCGAGCTCAACCTGATTGGCTGATTGGATCAGCCAATCGGATTGAACTTGAATCTGATTGGCTGATTCAATCAGCCAATCAGATTTTTCCTACCTTAATTCTGATTGGCTGATAGAATCCTATCAGCCAATCGGAATTCGAGGGACGCCATCTTGGATGACGTCATTTAAAGGAACCTTCATTCGTCGGGAGTTCATCGTGGAGGAAGGATGTTCTGCGTCGGCGGGATGAAGATGGAGCCGGAAGAAAGAAGATTGAAGATGCCGCTTGATAGAAGACTTCAGCCGGATGGAAGACCTCTTCAGCCCCCGCTTGGATGAAGACTTCAGCCGGATGATGGACCTCTTCAGCCCCTGCTTGGATGAAGACTTCAGCCGGATGATGGACCTCTTCAGCGCCCACTTGGATGAAGACATCGCCCGGATTGGATGAAGAATTCGGCTCGGCTGAGTGAAGACGACTCAAGGTAGGAAGATCTTCAGGGGGGTAGTGTTAGGTTTTTTTTAAGGGGGGTTTGGGTTAGATTAGGGGTATGTGGGTGGTGGGTTTTAATGTTGGGGGGGGTTGTATTTTTATTTTACAGGCAAAAGAGCAGAATTCTTTGGGGCATGCCCCCCAAAAGGCCCTTTTAAGGGCTGGTAAGGTAATAGAGCTGGTATCTTTTAAATGTAGAATAGGGTAGGGAATTTTTTTATTTTGGGGGGCTTTGTTATTTTATTAGGGGGCTTAGAGTAGGTGTAATTAGCTTAAAATTGTTGTAATATTTTTATAATGTTTGTAAATTATTTTTTTATGTTTTGTACTTTAGTTAGTGTATTTATTTTTATTTATTTGTAGGTATTTGTATTTAATTTATTTAATGATAGTGTAGTGTTAGGTTTAATTGTAACTTAGGTTAGGATTTATTTTACAGGCAATTTTGTAATTATTTTAACTAGGTAGCTATTAAATAGTAAATAACTATTTAATAGCTATTGTACCTAGTTAAAATAAATAAAAAGTTGCCTGTAAAATAAATATAAATCTAAAATAGCTACAATGTAACTATTAGTTATATTGTAGCTATATTAGGGTTTATTTTACAGGTAAGTATTTAGTTTTAAATAGGATTAATTTATTTAATTAATTTAATGATAGTGTAGTGTTAGGTGTAATTGTAACTTAGGTTAGGATTTATTTTACAGGTAAATTTGTATTTATTTTAGCTAGGTAGTTATTAAATAGTTATTAACTATTTAAAGGACCAGTCAACATAGTAGATTTGCATAATCAACAAATGCAAGATAACAAGACAATGCAAAATCACTTAGTCTGAACTTCAAATGAGTAGTAGATTTTTTTTCTGACAATTTTAAAAGTTATGTCTTTTTCCACTCCCCCTGTACCATGTGACAGCCATCAGCCAATCACAAATGCATACATGTACCATGTGACAGCCATCAGCCATTCACAAATGCATACACACTTATTCTTGCACATGCTCAGTAGGAGTTGGTGACTCAAAAAGTTTAAGTATAAAAAGACTGTGCACATTTAGTTATTAGAAGTAAATTGGAAAGTTGTTTAAAATGACATGCTTTATCTGAATAATGAAAGTTTAATTTTGATTGAGTGTCCCTTTAATAGCAATTGTACCTAGTTAAAATAAATACAAAGTTGCCTGTAAAATAAATATAAATCCTAAAATAGCTACAATGTAACTATTAGTTATATTGTAGCTATATTAGGGTTTATTTTACAGGTAAGTATTTAGTTTTAAATAGGATTAATTTATTTAATTATAGTAAATTTATTTCGTTTTATTTAAATTATATATAAGTTAGGAGCGGTTAGGGTTAGACTTAGATTTAGGGGTTAATAACTTTATTATAGTAGCGGCGACGTTGGGGGCGGGAGATTAGGGGTTAATAATTGTAGGTAGGTGGCGGCAATGTTAGGGAGGGCAGATTAAGGGTTAATAACATTTATTATAGTGTTTGCAAGGCGGGAGTGTGGCGGTTTAGGGGTTAATACATTTATTATAGTGGCGGCGATGTCCGGTCAGCAGATTAGGGTTAATACTTGTAGTTAGGTTGCGGTGACGTTGGGGGGGCAGATTAGGGGTTAATAAATATAATATAGGTGTCGGCGATGTTAGGGACAGCAGATTAGGGGTTCATAGCTATAATGTAGGTGGCCGCGGTGTCCGGTCGACAGATTAGGGGTTAATGCTTGTAGCTAGGTTGCGGCAACGTTGGGGGTGGCAGATTAGGGGTTAATACTATTTATTATAGGGTTTGCGAGGCGGGAGTGCTGCGGTTTAGGGGTTAATACATTTATTATAGTAGCGGCGAGGTCCGGTCGGCAGATTAGGGGTTATACTTGTAGATAGGTTGCGGCGACGTTGGAGGGGCAGATTAAGGGTTAATAAATATTATGTAGGTGTCGGCGATGTTAGGGGCAGCAGATTAGGGGTACATAGCTATAAGCAGCGGTGTCCGGAGCGGCAGATTAGGGGTTAATAAGATAATGCAGGTGTCAGCGATAGCGGGGGCGGCAGATTAGGGGTTAATAAGTGTTAGATTAGGGGTGTTTAGATTCGGTGTTCATGTTACGGTGTTAGCTGCAGACTTAGTGTTTCCCCATAGGAAACAATGGGGCTGCGTTAAGAGCTGAACACTGCTTTTTTGCAGGTGTTAGTTTTTTTTTTCAGCCGAAACTGCCCCATTGTTTCCTATGGGGGAATGCCGAATTTACCGAGGTAATTCAGATTTATTCGGTAGATACGGCAGCTAATTCGGATTAATTCGGTAGATTCTGAAGTATTTTAATTCGGAAATTCGAATGGATCCGAATCTCCGAATTTACCAAATTTTCCGAATTTCCGAATTAATCCGAAACGAATCGCACATGTCTACATCTAGCTCCTTTGATACAAGTGGAAAGCTTTGACCATACAAGGTACATTATATATACACACAAAATCTGTTTATCTCTTAAAATAGGGTAGACAGTACCACTATATTATTATAGTTTGCCATACAATGTAAAAAAAACATTCAGTATACTCTATATTAAAGGGCCATGTGTTACATCATGTAGTTTTTATGTGTCTGAAACCTTAAAATCTTACTTGTCAGATGCAACTTTTTTTAACTAATCCAGGACTACTATCATTCAGCACTTCTGCTATTTTGATTCTATTAATCCAGCACCTAGCTGTTGTCACAAGTGTAAATGACATTAATCTGAGAACGCTCGCTATAACAAAAACACACATATTTGCCTACACTGATATTATTGTTTATAATGTGCTATTTTTTGCCCTCCTTGTAAAAATTCCTGCGCACGCCCATGGTGACAAGTAAACACTTCAAATCTTAACCTTTAAAATGAAACGGAAACAAAAGTGCAAAACGGAAAAGCTTGAATGTGTTAGATCATTTTATGATTGCAGTGTTGCTTGCAGATAGTTTAAACACATAGATAAAGTCAGCTCCAGAGCAGTACACTACTGGGACCTAGCTTATGTGTATAGCCACCAATCATTAGTTAGCTCCCATTAGTGCACTACTCTTAAACCTACCTAGGTATGCTTTTCAACAAAGGATACAAGGAGAAGAACAAATTCAATTTGATAACAGAAGTAAATTGAAAAGTCACCCTATTTGAAATTAAACCATGAATGTTTACTTTTGGCTTTCAGGTACCTTTAAAAAAACAACAACAAAAACTGCAGGCATCACATAACCAATGTCACTGAAACAGAATTCTGTTTGAAGCACTACTATACTTAAAGGGACAGTCAGCTCCAATGTTTTTATTGTTTACAAAGATAGATAATCCCTTTATTACCCATTCTCAGGCCAACATGGTTTTATTAATATACTTTTAACCTCTGTGATTACCTTGTATCTAAGACTCTTTTGACAGCCCCCTGATCACATGGTTATTAATTTATTATCTATTGACTTGCATTTTAGCCAATTAGTGCAGTGTCATCCACAACCTACAGCGTGAGCACAATGTTATCTATATGGCCCACATGAACTAGCAGTCTACTGTTGTGAAAAGCTAAAAAAAAGCATGTGATAAGAGGCTTTCTGTAGTGGTTTAGAAACAGGCAGAAATGTAGAGGTATAAATGTTAGAAAGTATATTAATGTAATTGGTTGTGCAAAGCTGGGGAATGGGTAGTAAAGATATTATTTATCTTTTTAAACAATACCAATTTGAGGTGTTGACTGTCCCTTTAACATTATAGTGCAGACATTACGTGCTCTTATTAGTTCCATTACAGCATGTCATTTTAGCATTACTGACCCTGAACATCTATGTGTTTAATCCCTGCAAAGCAATGAAATAGTTAAAGTACCACTGTAGAGCTGCAGAAACTACTGGTTGCAAGTGAACATGGCCAAACAGCAGCCGCAGTGTCTGTAGTGCTAACATTATATAACAAATTACAGCATGTCATTTCTGCCCTCCAATGTCCCTTTAAAGGGATATGAAACCCAAACATTTTATTTTGTGCTTCAGGCAGAGCATGTAGTTTAAAATAGGTTCCAATTCATTAGCTTCATTCCCATGGTGTTCTTTGTTGAAGAGATACCTAGGTAGGTATATGGAGCACTACATGTCAGGTAATAGTGCTGCCATCTAGTGCACATGCAAATGGATAACAATCTTGCAAAACTGCTGCCATATAGTGCTCCAGATACATGCACACTCCTGAGCTTACATTCCTGCTTTTCAACAGAAGATACCAAGAGAAGGAAGAAAATGTCATAAGTAAATTAGAAAGTAGTTTAAAACTCTATGCTCTATATAAATCATGGAAGAACAAAATTGGGTTTCAAGTCAATGGCCAAACTCTTCTGTGTTTTGAAAACATTTGATCTTTTTTCTGAATACGTCCAATAAAACCTGAGTTCTACTAGCTGAGCAGCTGAGTTTCATCAACTTTATTCATTTGTTTAATGGTGGACAAAGAGCTTTACAGGATAGAAGTCCCATAAACATTTCACACTGCACAGATATGAAGGTATCTCCTGTACATGCAGATATTGCTTTGTGCATGATAATGTAAGAGTTAAAGAAGTTTGTGCATGAGAGTAAATGTTAAAGGGACACTGAACCCAAAAATGTATTTCTTGATTCAGATAGAGCATGTAATTTCAAGCAACTTTCTAATTTACTCCTATTATCGTTTTTTCTTTGTTCTCTTGCTATCTTTATTTGAAAAAAAGAAGGCATCTAAGCTAAGGAGCCAGAAAATTGTTGGTTCAGTACTCTGGACAGCACTTGTTTTATGGTGGGTGAATTTATCCACCAATCAGCAAGAACAACCCAGGTTGTTCACCAAAAATGGGCCAGCATCTAAACTTAAATTATTGCTTTTAAAATAAAGATACCAAGAGAATGAAGAAATTTTGATAATAGGAGTAAATTAGAAAGTTGCTTAAAATTGCATGCTCTATCTGAATCACGAAAGAAAATATTTGGGTTCAGTGTCCCTTTAAGTGTATGTAAAGATACATTTGAGCAAGTGTATTGAATTTGTTTAAAGAGCTCAACCCAAAGATTGCCCAGGACCCCTGCTCATTATATATGTCATGGCTGCCTATGTAAATTACATTTTCTAGGGTTAGCTGATAGGGTAAATCTGGCACTGCTTACACTTATATAGCAGCCATTTTTATTCAAAAAGTGAAAACAGAAGTACATGCAATGAAAATTGTGTTTATCTGGTGTTAAGTGTAATCAATCACAAATGGGGAACTACAGTGCTGATGTAAATTCAATGTAAAATATGCATATATGATCATGTAAATATTGTATAGATTTAGTTTTATACTAGGTCTACCCCAAAACAATTATTGTCAAGCTTGAACTTTAATAGTTCTAGTTGCTCTACACTTATTGTACAATAAAATCCTTTTCTTCTGTAAAGGGAATAATTTCACAAGCTACAGAACCATATAAGTTAAAGGGACAGTTAAGTCAAAATAACATTTTTATGATTCAGATAGAGCACACAATTTTAAACTTTGGAGAACTTTTAGAGTTTTAAACATGCAGTTTCTTCTTCCAGAGAAACAGATCCCCTCATTTATTTAGGCCATCGGAAGGAATTCAACAGGCTGCTGTAAAAAAAAAGGACTATGTTTATTTTTACATCATGTTGTGCAATTAATCTTTCATATAATGTTTTGATGATGGCAGTGGTCCAAATATAACTTTTTACGGTATGGTTTCTCTCAATTTTAAAAGATTTGATTTTCCATTATAAGTTGAATTACAAATGTAAATACTATATATTATGTCCAGTTATTACTATTACTACTATTTATTTGCAGACTTAACTTTCACTTTAAAACCATGAGAGATTTTTTAGTAGAAATATTTGTATTAACTCACATGTTTTTAAAAATAAAGATATGGAATTCAGGCTTGAAGACCTTGTGATAATGATTGGTGTCTCTTATATAAGTATTAAATTATAACAATTCTTCTTGTAAATAATTACAGCAATAAATTGTATTAATTTTTGTTGACATTCTATACATAATTTAAGACAATTGATATTTCTATTTTTAGCAACATTCACAATTTTGAATTTAACAAGGAAGTAACGTTTGAGAATGTAGCTTTATGTTTAAATAATAGTTAACTCGGCATTTTTTTTTATTGTATATGAACATTTATGTGTAATAGCCTTTAAATTACTATAATAAATATTTATACCTAACATGATGCCCTAAGGTCTTTCATTGCCAAGGTTTTGTTCAGTATAGATATGATTTGTAAATGTAAGTTTAATACTTTCCCCTGTATATCTGGTGTGTAAATAATTATGGTTTCTCTGCTTTGCAAGAGCAGTTATTAATGGAATAATTTTAATAGTTTACTTTGGAGAAGTGTATTTTCTACGCCTCAGTTCCACATTAGAAAAAAACATGGTGTATCTTCATATCTAACAGTTTCCTTATTATGTTATATAATAATAATAATAATAATAATAATAATAATAATAATAATAATATTAATAATTAGTACATAAAAAACTAACTTATTTATATAATTGTACTTTTATAACAGCATTTTACTCAGACACTGCAATACTTTCTGTATTTTAATTTGTATGTATGAAGTTCCTGGTATTCCCTAGGAGCACTGCAGACTGAGTTTTGGGAACCAATATATAAGACCTACTGTATATCACTCAGCAATCGACCCCTATATTGATAAACTGTATGTGCTAAGTGATTACATTGGCTGTTACATTATCAAATTGTATAGACTCTAACTTATAACAAGGGTGCAAATTAAAAAAAAATGTATCAGATACGTGTAGATGTGCAGTTATGTCACCCAAAACTATTTCTGCTAAAGGAGTGTCCCTTGTAATCTGTAGCCATCTGGTCATCATGGGTTAAGAGGGCTTTAAACTAATAACAAGTGCAGGTAAAAATTGCTGATACCCTAAATATAGTCAGACCGACAGAGTTGTTCAGCGAGATCAACTGGCTCACTGTACGCCTAGGCTAAGAAAGGAGGGGTGTGGTCGTGACGTCACCCCCAGACAGTCCCAGGATAAAATATCGCTGGCGCCAGGTCGCTGGAGTGGGCGTGGCCGAGTCTGGGACTCTAAAGCTCTTTTTTTGATTGATTTATGACCGACCCCGCCCACTTCCTAAGCACAATTTATGGCTACAGAAGATCAAGGTAATAGAAAGAAATATGCAGAAATCACAGCAAGCTTTTAAGCAACAACGTTACAAATGTTTTGTATATTTGTTATCCCTTAATAAGCAAAATCAGTCAGCAATTTTGGGATTATTAAAAGGAAAAGGTTTTTAATCCCCTGGCTGCCAAAGAAGGTTAATTCTTTTGCAGGCCTCTTTGTAAATTAAGGGGGTTAATGCTTCATATTTAGGGTAAGAAAAAATAAGGATCAATAGAGTACAAACAATATTTTATTTTTAAATAGGCTTTTCATAACGAAAAAAAAAAAGACAATTGGGATATAATGTATCCAAAATAAATAATCAAAATATTCTTTGTGAAAGAAATCAGTAGCTTAAAATAAATGGGAGAAGTCTGCGAAATAAAATAAAAATTGGAATTACAAAGAAAAATAAAGGAATGTTTGACATTTTTTTTTTGTTGTTTTAACATTTTCGTTTGATTGTTTTGCAAATCGAAAGTACAAATAAACCCAATAAAACTGTACACACTGACAACGTTATTTACAACCATTTTAATGCAGAAAACTGCATATTTTTGTCATTTTATTAAAAAAGATAATTTAAACACGAGCTCCTTATATCTACATATAAAAATTATCTGTTAACATCAAAAAATGAGGTCATCCGAAAAGGCACCTAATCCTTAAAAAAAAAATCATTGGTGATTTGATGATCCATAAAAAACATAAATAATTCTGTCACCTGATTACTGTTATAAACCCTGGTGAATAAATTACATCAAAATACATTCTATTTATTAAGGTACATTACAACTTCCAGGTATGAAAAACAATTCCTATTGTGTTGGATAGAAATATTGTTCTTAGTGGTAAATTATAAATCATTTTTATGTAATTGAACTGCACCTTTATCTCTAATATTATTATTTTTTGTGTGTGAACAAAATATAAATTCATCTTTAGAAAAAAAAACGGGTTTAACTGTAACTAATTGAAATATATAGTATTACCCTGTGATTCTTCCCAAAACAGTGATCACATTTTTCATTTAAACAAGATAATAGGAATCCTAGCAAAACATATGCAAATTGGCCGCTTGCAGCCTGACCCTGCGATCAGAAAGTTTATTTCACATATGAAAAATATATATATATAGGAATGACACCCATTATTTCCATACATTAGTGAGTTCATAGTTCCTTGCTGGATTCAAATGATTTCTCAGATCACCAGTGTGACTAGGGAACCTGAGGTCTCCCACAATGTCACCTCTGATCGGTGACACAGAAACAAGACCTCTCCCAGTTATGGGTCATTTTATTTCCAGCCTGTTGCTTATCAGTTTAGTTCATCCCTTAGCTGGAAGCTGGGAGGCCTCAGAAGATAGTCCCTGCAGTGACTGCTGCATTGCTGTGATGGTGATGATGAAGGTGGTGCTGCTGCTGTTGTAATAGTGCATTAGACTGGAGGTGAGTGCCTGGGTTGGCTGTTTGATACCAGGAGTAGTTGCTCAGGAAAGTGCTGGGGCTGGATCCAGAGCTAGGAGGCTGCAATCCAGAACCGGTGCCAGATCCCTGTAGCCTCTGGTGTGATCCAAAGTCCCAAGAAACTCCAGAAGAAGGAGGTGAATTGCAGGTGGGTGACTCACTGCCCACCTGGTGCTGATCAGATGGGATCTCCCCGCTTTTCCACATCTTCTTAAACTTGGATCTGCGGTTCTGAAACCAGATTTTCACCTACGTAAAAATAATAATAATAGTAAATTCAGTTTTGCTTATTTGACATTTATACAACTCACATACATAC
Organism: Bombina bombina; assembly: GCF_027579735.1. Classification (NCBI taxonomy): domain Eukaryota; kingdom Metazoa; phylum Chordata; class Amphibia; order Anura; family Bombinatoridae; genus Bombina; species Bombina bombina. The sequence goes on from NC_069499.1 coordinate 451,944,118, forward strand.
AAAAAGAAACTTTTAGTCGTCAGAAAGTTATAGCACACTGTGTAACTGTAACAAATGACTTGTTACACTTTTAAAAGGAAAACTTTTTGCTACAACTGTTAAATACAGTTCATCCTATCGAATCCCTATTTAGAATATACCTGGTTATAAATGTTTCAAATGCAAAACAGCTCTAAAATTCTATAAAATCATAGTATAACACAGAGAGAAGTCGGTGAAGTTCAGACTTAGCCTTCACAAATCAGATGTTTATAAACATTATCAATATATGCAATCTATATGTCTGTCTATCTATCTACAGTATCTATCTATATTATCTATATATCTACAGTATCTATCTATATTATCTATATATCTACAGTATCTATCTATCCATCCATCTACAGTATCTATCTATATGATCTATATATCTACAGTATCTATCATCTATCTATCTATCTATCTATCTATCTATCTATAGTATCTATGTATCTACAGTATCTATATTATCTATATATCTATTTACAGTATCCATCATATAGCTAGCTGACTCTCTATCTATCTATCTATCTATCTATCTATCTATCTATCTATCTATCTATCAATCACATGAGCGCATTATGAGAGCAAATAATTTAATAAAAAAATGTTTTATGTGACCTGTGATATATTGGCCACAACACAGGTTTGCTAGGAGCTTTGAGTGCTTTTATTCATGTATATATATATATATAACTGCTGTGTTCTTACCTGTGTCTGGGTAAGGCCTAGGGAAGCTGCCAGCTCAGCTCTCTCGGGTAGTGCCAGGTACTGGGTTTTTTGGAAGCGCCTCTGCAGTGCTGCCAGCTGAAAACTAGAATAGATCGTCCTTGGTTTCCGAACTTTCTTTGGCTTCCCATTCACGATCCTAACTTCGGGTTCACATTCCTCTTTTTCTACAAGGAAAGAAATAAAGTTTTTGAGGTCACGATGACATTTGCGAGCCATGTAACATGAATAATGAGGCGGTAATCACACTATGCAGGCGCTCATATTAGCATAATTAGGACAAGTAGTGCACACACATTGCTGTTATCACCAGACATCTGTTTGATCTGTCAGCAAGAAGCTTTCATTAGGGCTGAATTACAACTGGTGAACATGAAAAGCAGCTCCCTTGTACTCGCTGTACCCGTGGGTTTACTAAATCAACACCTATTATGCAAGAAGCCACATAATATGGCAAACACATGAGTAAGCAGAACTCACCTGGGTCGTTGTGTGTTGGGGATGGACTTGTTCCATAGGATCCATAGGAACTGTAAGAACCATTGTACGTCAAATCATAGGATTTGGCAGAATAAGAGATCCCGTTGATGCCACTGCCATGGAACTGGTAAGATCCCAGCTGCCCATAAGGAGAGCCACAGTGCTGCTGCTGGTTGGTGTAATAGCTGCTGTCAGTGGCCGTAGACACTGGCAGTGTAGGGGACTCCTGCGACTTGTGCAGGCTGTGATAACTATTTGAGGTAATTTGGTTCGAATGCATATCTGACACCAAGCTGTCAAACACCCCAGTCATTCTGCTCAAGTTCTACAGAGTCACAACCGCCTGGTCTAAAACAATACAAATAAAAATTCAACCAAAATATAAAGAAACTCAAATTAAGAAAAACAAAAGTCAGTTATGAAATAAAAGCCGTAATGAGCGTGGATGCTGGAGGCATGATCCCCAGGGCACAGAGTATAGGGAGGAGGAGGAGCTGCTGCAACCACTCACTAGGCGATGTACGGATTGTCTGCTGCTCACAGCTTCAGCGCCAGGCATTTAACTCTTGTCACGTGAGAGCCAGCTACGTCACCTAGCAACAGCCAATCAGCGGCCACGTGCTGCCTGTATCTTGGGGGTGTGCAGCCCCAGGACAGGAGCTTCCTCCTCCTACGTGTTGCTCTGTGAGCTCCTTGATGCCTTGCGCGCTGCAGGGAGTGGGGGATGGGGCAGCTCTCATGTCACACAGCTCATCGCCTGTTTCTTTTATTGCAAAGAAAGAAAACAAAGTAGCTTTGCTTTAACTACTTGTCTGCCAGAAAGAGATGCCCCTCAATGTGTTACAGCTTTCACCGGAAGACAAAGGGTAATGCCCTGATAACACAACAAACTGCATTGGATCTGTCATTGTGGTCGATTATGTTTATTGCAAATCTGTATGACATAGTGATAATTATTATTTGTAATCATAGTGCTATAATTATCAGACTTGCCCACAAGTGCAAGAAATACATTCAAAGTATCATTTTATAAATAATTATTTTCCTCCTGGGTCACATACATAAAATAAATGCCAGGTGAAAACAATAACAAGAGATGTTGTTCCTCTGTCACTTGGTCCAAATCTTTATTGTTTAGGATGGAACATACTTCATAAAAGCTTAGAACTTCATTTGACTCCAGTGATTTAGTTTGTATATACATCTGACACACTAAAGTTTTATTATAGTACAAATATATTAACTATAAGACTGCACATTTAGAAGTAAATGGGGGATATTCCTTAAAAATATTCCATTATTAAATACCATTAATACATTTTACACATAAAGGTACAGTGAGCAATATGAGATTGTTTTCACTCTCAGTTCCAAAATCTGTGTGACATTATCATTTGGTAGATGCAACACATTATGTTGAGTTTTTTTAACACACTGGCTGAAATTTACCAAATAATTTATTTTTTAATAATTATTCCAAAAAATATTGAAAGATCAGCAGGTTTTGCGTTTGTAGTTTACAAGCAATGAACAGAGAAGGCTGGTTTGTAAAAAAATAAAAATATTAGACATAGGTTATGTTATATTCACAAAATTAAATCTGATCATTTATAATTAATAATAGGGTGCAAGATTTCCTGTATTTGGCTTAAGTGATGTGTGTATTCGGGATGCGCTTATAGAAGGACATGTCATCATTTAGGGTTACAAATTATAAAACAAACAAAACTACTAGAGGTGAATCTCAGTTACACCAGACCAGTGTCACTAGGCGCATCATATAGTCATCAGCTTTAGACTGTGACTTCCTTTGATAGTTATTAAAATGTTTTTTTTTCCCATATACATTTACCTGACTTTATTACATTATTTAGAGAAAATTAGCAATGAAACAATGAACAGCTATTAAAGGAACACAAAAGTGAAAAACATAAGTTGCTCTAATGTATTAGATAATTTTATTGCACAATTAATTGCATGTGACAATGTGTTTAAAGGGACATGAAACTCAAAAATGTGCTTTCATGATTCAGACAGAGCATACAATTTTGAACAACTTTCCAATTTACTTCTATTATTTAATTTGCTTCATTCTCTAGTTATCATTTGCTGAAAGGTTTATCTAGGCAAGCTCAGGAGCAGCAGATAACCTAGTTTCTAGATGTTGATTGGTGGCTGCATATATATATTGATTGTGATTGGCTCACCCATGTGATCAGTTAGAAACCATTAGTGCATTGCTGCTCCTTCAACAAATTATACCAATACAATGAAACAGATTAGATAATAGAAGTAAATTACAAAGTTCTTTAAAATTGTATTCTCTATTTGAATAATGAAAGAAAAAAAATGGGTTTCATGTCCCTTTAACACCTGCAAAATGATTACGCACATAGTTAAAGTAATCTCCAGAGCAACAATGTACTACTGGGAGCTATCTAAACACATCTAGTGAGCCAAAGACAAGAGACACGTCAGTATTGCATTGCTGCTCCTAAGCCTACCACGGTGTGCTTTTCAACAAAATAACATTGATAACAGACACAAATTGAAAATGATCTTAAATTGCATCATGTGAACCATGACAGTTTAATTTAGACCTTTTATGTCCCCTTAAACATATCATTTTTATGCGAACAGTTTATTAACGCTGTCAATGATATACATATTTATATAAACGTTATATAGCAGCAAACTTACTGGTTGATTGAGACAACTCCCACAAATGAATTGGAACAAGTTAATCAAATGTCTGAAAAGGTCAAAGATGGTATATTTGGGTCTGTGATATCAATAAAAAAATAAAAAAAGATACTCCCTGGCTAAAAATCAACAACTAAATAAAAATAGTTTCAGTGACCCTTTAAATCCTCTGTTTAATTGATGTTGTGCCATGGGTAACTTTTTAACCAGTTGCGTGTCATTAACTAGTATCTATGTCTCAGAATATGTCAATCTGTGTCAAAGGGGATAGCTTAATTTGCAAATCATTTCAAAAGGAAGAACATGCATTTATTTTGTATACTATTAAAATACATCCTAATTTGTTTTCTATGATAATACACCGTTATTTTTTTCAAACGTTTGCTTTCTTTACCGTTAATATATGGTACATATTTGTATGCATATTATAATGTTCCTTTGTAGCATTTTTGCTGCTAATTCCTTACAAGTCTTTTGTATTCGTTGATGTAAAACATATAGTCATATCACTTTTTTATGTCTTGTACAAATGTAAATTGGGTCTAAGGTAGCAATTTACTACGAGATTGTAAACAAATATATAAAATGTGGGGCTATTGTAATGAGTGCTTATAGTAACAAATGTCTTAAAATATCTAATCAATGAAGGTTATTTGTCTTATTTTGTGATACAGAATAACGTCATTTAAATGTCAATTTGCAATGAAGCTGCCCTCTAGTGCCATCTAGTGGGATTTTGTAGTATGATCGTAGCATCATAAATCAGTAAAATCACCAATAGAAATGGAAGGAGACACTAATCTCATGTAGGCGCCAGTCTCTTCATATTCCTAGATATGCAAAATAATAATTAAAAAGCCACAACATTGTTTTCATGCTCACTGTCTGATAGAATTCGTATAAAAAAAGTACTTGCTGCTACAGGAGTGTTCTGGGAAAACTAGCTGATCATATGAAACTACCGTTCATGTCTACAGCAGGATAGTGTACATGATATTAACTTTTTGACGCCACAGTGAGAACAAAAACATTGTTTTCAAAGTGTTGCCTTAAAGTCTGTGGAAAACATATTTTTTTCTTAGACACTCTCTTTTGTTTCTATTTTCCATATAATTTAATTTTATATTAAACTAAAACTCTGGTTTTATCTAAAAGCCTGAAACCCACATAATGATAACAGAGCTCCCTAGTTCTAAAACAGATATCTTCTAACGTCCTGCCTAAAATATGTTCAATGTTCTTCTTTTAAACACTTATAGGGGCAGTGGCGTTTGTAGACAAATTTTACTGGGGGGGGCAAAGTGGGGTCAGTGTTTAATCAGAGGGGCACATTAAAAAGCAGAAACAAACTACTAGAAGAAGAAAAACAAAGTAGAAGCATACATCTTATTTCACAAGTAACCATCCCTCCTTACTTAACACAGAGATACTGATGATTACTTTACTCAATAAATGTATCATTTATCGAAATGCAGTTTAAAATACTTGACATTTAACTGTCCATTATTTCTGTGAAGATTTTACTGGACAGCTGGCAACCCTAGCATCATATTGAGCCTTCCGAACATAGGAACAGCATGAAGGCTAGCATCTCAAATCAGCTCTTCAGTCTTTAGAATGTTTTATGGGCATAAAAAATTGTCTGTGGGCATACCCACCATGCAGCCTTCAGAATATTTTTTATGGGCATACAAGAGAGACCTGGAGGTAATTAAAGGGCCATAATACCCAAATGTTTAAATACTTGAAAGTGATGCAGTATAGCTGTAAAAAGCTGACTAGAAAATATCACCTGAACATCTCTATGTAAAAAAGAAAGATATTTTACCTCAAAAGTTTCTCAGTAGCCACATCCCATTGTAAAGGACTTCTAAGCAGCAAATCAGTATGTCTGTCCTGGGACAGCGGAAGGAGTGAGCTTTCGTGTACACTCATCTTATTTCCCTATTCAGTGTAAGGAATTTTACAATGAAATCTCATGAGAGTTAAGTGAAATCTCATGAGATCACAGTAAAAGAGTTCATGACCTTCACTGTTGATGCTGATTGGCTGCATTTCTTCATTTTTTTTTTACCTGCAGCTAAGCAGCAGCTGAGTATAACTTTTTACACAGAACTTACTCTGCTGAGCTGAGGAGATTGTGAGGTAAAATATCTTCCTTTTTTACATAGAGATGCTCAGGTGATATTTTCCCGTCAGCTTTTTACAGTTATACTGCATCAGTTTCAAGTGATTTAGCATATGAGTATTATGTCCCTTTAAATTATACTAATCCACTTCAGGCTTCACAATAGGGGTATAAGGATATAAAGGATTAACCTGTTGGAAATCATATTATAAAATCCCACTATTTACATAGTATATGGTATATAGAAATACATTGAGAGCAGATCACATAAACCTAAACCATTATTAATATTTTCTAGTAATATATAACCAGCATGGGGACAATCACCCCCTAGTTCAATATCTAGCCCACAAAAAAATCTAACAAAACTGAAAACATTAATTGGAATGGTCCAAACTAAAACTTCATGGAGAGAATACAAATGAAAGATAAAAAACATAAGAAATGCATTGGATGTATTTAAAATTAGTGAACTTAATTTCATTGCTGTTTGGTTTCATCTGCAGTAGGTAGAAGCGAGGATCAGTCTGGCTTATAACATTGCTGCAGACAATTATACACAGAATGTTATTCAAAGGGTGACTGTATAATGCTCATATATTCATAATAGTTTCTGATGCGACTTATTTTGTTTATGAGGTAATATATTCCCTATAAGACACAGAAATACACACAGATATACCATCCATAAACGCTAACTCACCCAGGTCACCCCTGTTTTAGTGATACTCCCCTGACAGTGCGGGTCTTCTCGCTGATGTGACGTCACCCGCGTGATCACGTGACATCCAACAGTTTCACAGCACGCATAGATCAGGAAGCAAGCTGTGCCTGCTGTCTGCTAGACTAGTAGTCTGGAATCAGTCCTTTTCCAGCTGAGTAGCAGACTAGAAGGGGTGCTGGTTGTGGGTGGAAGTGGAACACGGGCTGGGTAGGTTGGGTACAGCCGGATGCAGCCTGGTCCGGATGTAAAAAAGTTGAAACACACTATGAATCCTGTTAAGAGCTATGTCTGTTTTCTTTTAATAGATATTACCGGGCAGCTCAGCGGGGCCACAGGGGGGACAGGAACATTTTTACAGGGGCACTGGCCCCTGTAGGCCCCCGTGTAAAACCACCACGGTGTAGTGGTGTATTTATAGTTGTGTGGCCTAAGTTAAACTAAATTGGCTGAAAAAAATGACTAATAGAAGAAATCTCCAAGTATGCTTTTCTGTAAAATACCAAAGTCTGTTACAAAAAAAAAATAACAATAAAATAAATAAATAATAATAATGATAATAATAATAAATAATATAAAAAAACAGCTAGCTATTTACATGGAGGATGGATAGTGGAATCCAGCTGAGTATTTAGAGTTTTGTACTTTCCACTTACCAACCTCGAAGGAGGATTAAACTATTAAAAAATATATATAATATATGTATAGATTATATCAACAATTAAGTAAATAATTGTAAAAAAAATATACATACAAAATAAATGTTTCAAAAGTATCTAAAATTTATGTTATTAATGACTGGCAATACTCTATACTTTATTGCAGTGTTTTTCCCCCAGAAACCTTATCATCGGGGCAAACACTCCTTGGTGGAGTCGCGGTTGTGGGTGGGACAGTGTAGATGTGTAGTTATGGGTGTTCCATGTGCAGGGCAGGGGGATTTGCAGTTTTTCTGATGGCATGGCTCTTAGGCTCTGATTCTAAAAAATTTCTGGTCAAGACGTGATTTTTCTTACCAACACTTGCAGGGGCAGCCCTCATGCAATTCTATAGAAAAAGGGGCTGTCCCTACTAGTGGCAAGAAGTCTCCCATACAAATAATGAGAGCTCTTTGCTAGGTAAAAGTTCACTATCGAGGGCGAAGTACAGTGGGGGAAACTGGCGTGTTTTATAACATCAATATTTTGCTTAATACAAATCAGTTTACACTGTTTTCAGTGCACTGTATCTTACATTTTTGTAATTTTTATATGCATAGGTTTTCCTTATAGAATAATTAGTGTTTTGAGTATTTTGGTAAAAACACACCACTTTTAACCTGCAAGAAAAAATGTTTATAGCATTAAGCTGGGATTTGAGAGAGAATTTCATATATGCCCATGGAACGCCCATGTTTAGCCTAATTTAAAAAAAACAAAAAAACAACAATTACGCTTTGTATTTTGTACTTTTAATTACGAATTTCTTGTTTTTTTTCCACATTCAGTGTATTTAAATTATGATTTACACTGTGCATAATTAAGATGATTTATTCGTGTGTAATTTAACTTCAAATTTTAAGTTTTTTATAAAATACGATGAATATGATGAACAATTTAATTACGAATTTGGATGCACCTTAAAGGGATATAATACACTAGATTTTTCTTTGCATAAATATTTTGTAGATGATCCATTTTTATAGCCCATACAGTTTTTTTTTGTTTTTTTTTAATGGATTGTTTGGCTTATTTTTAAATAAAATTGCTCTGATTTTCAGACACCTAACCAAGCCCCAAGTTTTAGGAGAATACTGATGTATACCTACTCCAGCTTGCTTCTGTTTGTTTAAAGGGTCTTTTCATATGCAAATGAAGGGGGGGGGGGTCTGCTATTTCCCACTTTGCAGTGGGTGTTCCAGTAATCTTTTAACCAGAGCTAAAATGGATGCTTCTAAGTAAGTTTTTAAACTGTTTTATACTGGATTTGTATATCAGTATCAGTGTGCATATTATTCTTTATAGTAGTGTATATTACATGCAGTTATATGAAAATTGGTGTATACTGTAAAATTAAAAATACAAATTTTCCTTGCATATTTTTGTGTTAATGGTTTACTTATTCATTTGGTAAGATTAAAATTATGAGTTTTATTGTGCACTTTTGTAATGTATGCATCTCCTTCCCATTTGAAAATGCCGTATACGCCCCCTTAGCGAGACACCCTGTTTTCAGGATAAAAAGTGGCTTTATATCATTCCACCAGTGAAATAGGACTGGGAAACATTCTTATAGAATCTCACCAGCCCAGGGATCTTTTCAAAATTGGGGCCTTAGTGATTTAGGAAATAAACATTCTATTTATGATGGATTGTGGTATCATGGATATGATGGATTTAGATTTTTTCTTTTTCTTGCTTCTTTTTTGACCATTTATATTTTTAATGTGTGTAATGTTGTTCTGTACGTAATTATAATAGAGAAAAAAACGGGGGAAAAACAGACTAGATGAATGAAGCAGTTTATATTTTATGTGTTTGTAAACCAGAAAGGAGACACTTTTAGGACATTTTGGTCAGACTTGATGGGTCCAGGGTTCTTATCCCCTGTTAAAATGTATGTTTCTATCTATATTGTAAATACACAAAGAAAGTTTCTGAAATTCACTTTTAGCAAGGGTTCTTAGAGCAAATTGTCATTTAAACATTTGCTGTGGGGTGATACCATTTATTTGGTTGGTGTAGTCATCATTGTGTTACCAATTAAAGCACTTTTTAGAGGAAATTGCTCACTAGACATTCTATCAGATTGCTAAGAACACTTCTGAAGAGGAAAGCTGGGTGTTAGGAGTTCCCTAAGTAAAGTCACTGGGAGTTCTTCTTTTTTTCCTGACTCTCCTCTATAATCCAGTGATAAATGTGATTATGATAGTTTGGACTGTCACTACTTAAGAGAGGAGGAACGCTGACTTTACCTTGTATTATACAGACTAATAGTCTTACTACCCACAATCTATGAGTGTGTAAACATCATTTAGCATATTGAAATATTTATGTTTGCAATTGTTTATTTGGGCTTTTTTTTGGATATAATAATTATGAGAATCAGACTAAAAACATGTACTTACACATAGATAAGAATGTCAGCGTTTTATAGAAATTTATCATCCTACATATATATTACAAATTGATTACATTTTTCTACCATGTGTAGAATATAAATATCAAAATATTGTTTGCAATTCATTTGTGCTATTTTCTGAGTATATTTTCCTAATTTACTTGGAACCATATTGAAATAGTTTGAAGTAATTTGATAGCGTTAACTCTTTTATGTGTCTGGAGAACTGTAAAAGTGAGTATAACTATGATACAGTAATATTTAGTGTAAAGCATGAAATATTTGTTGCTTGCATATTTAAAATACACATTAATGAAAACATATTATCTGCTTAATAAAAGAACCTTTCATAGAGATACCTCAGAGAGATTTAAAAAACAAAAAACAGACAAAACAGCCATGTGTTCCACTCATCAATTAAAAAAACTTTATTTGTAAGTTTTTATAGTGCTTTTGCAGAAGCTGTGTAAATAATATCATTCATACAGATCCACAAAGCTACAACAGTACAAAATAAGTAAAGTCAATGGTTAAATGCACAGGTAAAGTCTCACTTGGGAGCCGCAGAGCACTACATGGCAGTTGCATGACCAGCCAATTACTGGTTATGATCAAATTGCTAGCTGTAATACTTGCACTTACCATTTGGGATCCCAATCCTGCACATGACACACCTGCCCCTTATTGCAGCATGCCCAATCCCGCACATGGCACACCTGCCCCCAGCATGCCCATTCCCGCACATAATATGCCTGCGCTCAGCATGCCCAATCCCACACATGACACGCCTGCTCCTGCTCACAGCATGCCCAGTCCCGCACATGACACACCTGCCCCCAACATACCCAATCCTGTACATGACACGCCTGCTCCTGCTCACAGCATGCCCAGTCCCGCACATGACACACCTGCTCCTGCCCGTGGCCTTCCCAGTCCCACACATGACATGGCTGGCCAAAAATCTCCAGTGCCCCCAAAGAATACATTTCTGGGAACACTGCTATATTCCACACAGACATTGTTTGCAGCATATATAACTTTATAGAACCTCAGGGGAAAAACACCATTAAAATTAAATTAAACTATTATTTTTTTTTTGCAACATGTAAATATACAATTATTACACATTATTATTAACATCTCTGATAAAGTGCTTGAGTAGCGCAGAAAAAAAAGTGAGGGAAAGTGTATGCCTAATATTTTGTATTGCTGAAGAAATAAACTTTGGAATTGTATCTGTCTCCTTTTTGTCTGCACTAATCCTTTTTGTTGATTTGTACAAAAATTTGTAAGAATTAACATAATGTAAAATACTTTTAACATTGCAATATTCCACACAGCCATTGTTTGCAACATCTATCACTTTATAGATTCTCAGGGGAAGAACACCATTAAAATTAAATTATTATTTTGTTTGTAAATATACAATTATTACACGTAATTATTAACATCTCTGATTAAGTGCATGAGTAGTGCAGAAAAAAGTGAGGGATTATCTAATTAGCTTATTATATTATGCCTAGTAATAATATATTGCTGAAGAAATAAACTTTGGAATTGTATCTGTCTCCTTTTTGTCTGCACTAATCCTTTTTGTTGATTTGTACAATTTTTTTAAGAATTAACATAATGTAAAGTACTTTTAACATTGCTATATTCCACACTGCCATTGTTTGAAGTACCTATAATTGTAAAGAAATTCAGGGGGAAAATTGGAAAACCCAACATTTTAAGAGTTAAAGGGACACTAAACAAAAACATTATCTTTCATGATTCAGGTAGAGAATACAATTTTAAATAACATTCCAAATGACTTCTATTATCAAATTTGCTTCATTCTTTAGATATCCTTTGTTGAAGAAATAGCAATGCACATGTGTGAGCCAATCACACGAGGCATCTATGTGCATCTACCAATCAGCAGCTACTGAGCATATCTAGATATGATTTTCAGCAAAGAATATCAAGAGAATGAAGCTAATTAGATAATAGAAGTACATTAGAAAGTTGTTTAAAAACACATGCTCTTTCTAAATCATGAAAGAAAAAAATTTGGGTTTCATGTCCCTTTAACCCCTTAATGACCACAGCACTTTTCCATTTTCTGTCCGTTTGGGACCAAGGCTATTTTTACATTTCTGCTGTGTTTGTGTTTAGCTGTAATTTTCCTCTTACTCATTTACTGTACCTACACATATTATATACCGTTTTTCTCGCCATTAAATAGACTTTCTAAAGATACCATTATTTTCATCATATCTTATAATTTACTATAAAAAAAAAAAAAAAAAATATGAGGAAAAAATGGAAAAAAACACACTTTTTCTATGACCCCCAAAATCTGTTACACATCTACAACCACCAAAAAACACCCATGCTAAATAGTTTCTAAATTTTGTCCTGAGTTTAGAAATACCCAATGTTTACATGTTCTTTGCTTTTTTTGTAACTTATAGGGCCATAAATACAAGTAGCACTTTGCTATTTCCAAACCACTTTTTTTTTCAAAATTAGCGCTAGTTACATTGGGACACTAATATCTTTCAGGAATCCCTGAATATCCATTGACATGTATATATATTTTTTTAGTAGATATCCCAAAGTATTCATCTAGGCCCATTTTAGTATATTTCATGCCACCATTTCACCGCCAAATGCGATCAAATAAAAAAAATTGTTCACTTTCTCACAAATTTTTTCACAAACTTTAGGTTTCTCACTGAAATTATTTACAAACAAGTTATGCAATTATGAAATAAATGGTTGTAAATGCTTCTCTTGGATCCCCTTTGTTCATAAATAGCAGACATATATGGCTTTGCTTTTTGGTAATAAGAAGGCTGCTAAATGCCACTGCGCACCACACGTGTATTATGCCCAGCAGTGAAGGGGTTAATTAAGGAGCATGTAGGGAGCTTTTAGGGTTAATTTTAGCTTTAGTGTAGTGTAGTAGAGAACCCCAAGTATTGATCTAGGCCCATTTTAGTATATTTCATACCACCATTTCACCGGCAAATGCGATCAAATAAAAAAACCTTTAATTTTTTCACAATTTTAGGTTTCTCACTGAAATTATTTACAAACAGCTTGTGCAATTATGGCACAAATGGTTGTAAATGCTTCTCTGGGATCCCCTTAGTTCAGAAATAGCAGACATATATGACTTTGGCGTTGCTTTTTGGTAATTAGAAGGCCGCTAAATGCTGCTGCGCATCACACATGTATTATGGCTAGCAGTGAAGGGGTTAATTAGGTAGTTTGTAGGGAGCTTGCAGGGTTAATTTTAGCTTTAGAGTAGAGATCAGCCTCCCACCTGACACATCACACCCCCTGATCCCTCCCAAACAGCTTCCTTCCCTCCCCCACCCCACAATTGTCCCCGCCATCTTAAGTACTGGCAGAAAGTCTGCCAGTACTAAAATAAAAGTTTTTTTTCTTTTCTTTTTTTTGGGGGCATATTTACATATGCTGCTTTGTAGAATCTCCCCATAGCCCCCAACCTCCCTGATCCCCCCCCAAACAGCTCTCTAACCCTACCCCTCTGCCTTACTGGGGGCCATCTTGGGTACTGGCAGCTGTCTGCCAGTACCCAGTTTGCAGAAAAAAAATGGTTTTATTTTTTTTTTTCACCCGTTTTTTTTCTGTAGTGTAACTTCCCTCCCTCCACAGAGCACCCAACATTCGCTGATGACCGTTTTTTTCCCTTTTTTTTACATTTTTACTTAACTTATTTTCTGTAATGTAGCAGTTCCCTCCCGCTCCCTCCCCGTGCACGCGCCCACCCCCGCCTCCCTGTGCACGTGTGCGCGTCCGTGCGCGTGTCCGGGCATCCCCGCCCACGATCCCGCCCCCCTCCACATCATCTGGGCCATCGATGGCCGCCACCCGCCTCCCACACACGCTTCCACCCACCAACGATGGAAGCCATAGATATCCGGTGCAGAGAGGGCCACAGAGTGGCCCTCTCTGCATCGGGTGGCTACTAAGGGTTATTGCAGGATGCCTCGATATCGAGGCATCACTGCAATAACTGGGAAGCAGCTGGAAGCGAGCAGGATCGCTTCCAGCTGCTTTCCACACCGAGGACGTGCAGGGTACGTCCTTGGTCGTTAAGGGTATTTTTTTAGAGGACGTACCCTGCACGTCCTCGGTCGTTAAGGGGTTAAGTTCATTTTTTTTGTTCCACATTATTATAGTTTCATCACTAAAAATGATTCACGTCTCTGAATAAGTGCGTGAGTATCACTGAAAACAAATGACATTGTATATGCGGATCTACACAATGTAGGGCCCTAGTGCAAAGAAAAGGTAACTCAGTAGTAAGCAATAGTATTAATAGCTAGATAGATATATACTGTAGATAGATATACCTGCACTAATTAAAGACTCTCCTGCATTAGGATTGTACACATTCTGCATACTCCTATGTATAGACTGGCTGCCACTGCACCTGCTGCACCAATGGGAGTTCCGCCCCGGTGTACGCCTGGGGCGCGATCCGATATAGATCGCAGTTTGCGGCGCAAGCGAGGGAACCCGCGTCGCCCGCAGTTTCAGCTCGCAACTCGAGCTATCCCATATATGGCACCGTCAGATGCTAACGTGCCGTAAGTCTGACAAACCAGCGATGTCCAGAAATCTGCGCAAGTACAAATTTCTGGCGTCGCCAGTGACTTGCAGCACGTTAGAAACTGCCGGCGCCTACAAAGCCTGACTAAAGTCTAAATCACCCGCACTGTCTAACACGCCTCCCTAACATAGCCCGACACGTCTAACACGCCTCCCTAACATAGCCCGACACGTCTAACCCTCTATCCGCTATCCCCCCTCACTAGCCTAACAATAAAATATGTATTAACCCCTTAACCGCCGCTACCTAATAAAGTTATTAACCCCTAAACCGGCGCCAGCTATATTAAATCTATAACCCCCTAAAGTGAGCCCCTAACACCGCCGCTTTCTATTTTAAAATTATTAACCCCTAATCTAATCCCCCTACCCCGCCGCCATCTATATTAAATTATTCAACCCCTAAAATACTAAACTATCCCTACCACTAAACCTAAGTCTAACCCTACAAATAGCCCTGAAAAGGGCTTTTTGCGTGGCATTGCCCCAAAGTAACAGCTCTTTTGCCAGCCCTTAAAAGGGCTTTTTGCGGGGGATGCCCCAAAGTAAAAGCTCTTTTGCCAGCCCTTAAAAGGGCTTTTGGCGGGGCTTTGTCACAAAGTAAACTGCTCTTTTGCCTACAATCTACATCCCCCTACACCGCGGCCACCTATAATAAATGTATTAACCCCTAATCTAATCCCCCTACACCGCCGCCAGCTATATTAACTATATTAACCCTAATTATATTGGGGTTAATATAGTTAATATAGTTATTATATTATATATATTAACTATATTAACCCTAATTATATTAGGGTTCATATAGTTAATATCGTTATTATATTATATATATATTAAGTATAATAACCCTATCTAACTCTAACATCCTAACTAAACTCTTATTAAAATAAATCTAATATTAATATTATTAATTAAAATATTCCTATTTAAATCTAAATACTTACCTATAAAATAAACCCTAAGATAGCTACAATATAATTAATAATTACATTATAGCTATGTTAGGGTTTATATTTATTTTACAGGTAAATTGTTAATTATTTTAACTAGGTATAATAGCTATTAAATAGTTATTAACTATTTAATAGCTACCTAGTTAAAATAATTACCCAATTACCTGTAAAATAAATCCTAACCTAAGTTACAAATACACCTACACTATCAATAAATTAAATAAACTACAAATATCTATCTAAAAATACAATTAAATAAACTAAACTAAATTACAAAAACAAACAAACACTAAATTACAAAAAATAAAAAAAAGATTACAAGATTTTTAAGCTAATTACACCTATTCTAAGCCCCCTAATAAAATAATAAAGCCCCCCAAAATAAAAAAATTCCCTACCCTATTCTAAATTAAAACAAGTTCAAAGCTCTTTTACCTTACCAGCCCTTAAAAGGGCCTTTTGTGGGGGCATGCCCCAAAGAAAACTGCTCTTTTGCCTGTAAGAAAACCCACAATACAACCCCCCAACATTACAACCCACCACCCACATACCCCTAATCTAACCCAAACCCCCCTTAAATAAACCTAACACTACCCCCCTGAAGATCTCCCTACCTTGTATTCACCCAGCCGGGCCGAACCGATCCAGGGGATGTGTTCCAGCAAGCGGCAGTGAAGTCTTCATCCATCCGGGCGATGTCTTGAAGCAAGCGGCAGATAGTCTTCTTCCATCGGCGACGTCTTCAAGCAAATCGGCATCTTCAATCTTCTTACTTCGCTCCTCCGCCGCGGAGCATCCTTCCGGCACGACGACTTCCCGACGAATGAGGTTCCTTTAAATTACGTCATCCAAGATGGCGTCCGCCAAATTCCGATTGGCTGATAGGATTCTATCAGCCAATCGGAATTAAGGTAGAAAAATCTGATTAGTTGATTGAATCAGCCAATCAGATTCAAGTTCAATCCGATTGGCTGATTGGTTCAGCCAATCGGATTGAATTTGAATCTGATTGACTGATTCAATCAGCCAATCAGATTTTTCTACCTTAATTCCGATTGGCTGATAGAATCCTATCAGCCAATCGGAATTCGGCGGACGCCATCTTGGATGACGTCATTTAAAGGAACCTCATTCGTCGGGAAGTCGTCGTGCCGGAAGGATGCTCCGCGGCGGAGGAGCGAAGTAAGAAGATTGAAGATGCCGATTTGCTTGAAGACGTCGCCGATGGAAGAAGACTCTCTGCCGCTTGCTTCAAGACATCGCCCGGATGGATGAAGACTTCACTGCCGCTTGCTGGAACACATCCCCTGGATCGGTTCGGCCCGGCTGGGTGAATACAAGGTAGGGAGATCTTCAGGGGGGTAGTGTTAGGTTTATTTAAGGGGGGTTTGGGTTAGATTAGGGGTATGTGGGTGGTGGGTTGTAATGTTGGGGGGTCGTATTGTGGTTTTTTTTGCAGGCAAAAGAGCAGTTTTCTTTGGGGCATGCCCCCACAAAAGGCCCTTTTAAGGGCTGGTAAGGTAAAAGAGCTTTGAACTTGTTTTAATTTAGAATAGGGTAGGGAATTTTTTTATTTTGGGGGGCTTTATTATTTTATTAGGGGGCTTAGAATAGGTGTAATTAGCTTAAAAATCTTGTAATCTTTTTTTTATTTTTTGTAATTTAGTGTTTGTTTGTTTTTGTAATTTAGTTTAGTTTATTTAATTGTATTTTTAGATAGATATTTGTAGTTTATTTAATTTATTGATAGTGTAGGTGTATTTGTAACTTAGGTTAGGATTTATTTTACAGGTAATTGGGTAATTATTTTAACTAGGTAGCTATTAAATAGTTAATAACTATTTAATAGCTATTATACCTAGTTAAAATAATTAACAATTTACCTGTAAAATAAATATAAACCCTAACATAGCTATAATGTAATTATTAATTATATTGTAGCTATCTTAGGGTTTATTTTATAGGTAAGTATTTAGATTTAAATAGGAATATTTTAGTTTATAATATGAATTAGATTTATTTAATAAGAATTTAGTTAGGGGTGTTAGGGTTAGATAGAGTTAATATAGTTTATATAAATACTATAGTAACTATATTAACTATATTAACCCTAATATAATTAGGGTTAATATAGTTAATATATATAATGTAATAACTATATTAACTATAATATACTTAGGGTTAATATAGATAATATAGCTGGCGGCGGGGTAGGTAGATTAAATTAGGGGTTAATAATTTTAATATAGATGGCGGCGGTGTAAGGGGTTCACATTAGGGGATAGATCAGTTAGATGGTGGAGGTTTTAGGGGCTCACAGTAGGGGGTTAGTTTATGTAGATGGCGACGGTTTAGGGTTTAAATACTTTATTATGGATTGCGGCGGGGGATCGCGGTTGACAGGGAGATAGACATTGCGCATGCGTTAGGTGTTAGGTTTATTTTAGCAGATCGCGGTTGACAGGGAGATAGACATTGCGCATGCGTTAGGTGTTAGGTTTATTTAAGCAGCCAGTTTAGGGAGTTACTGGGCTCCAATAGTCAGCGTAAGGCTTCTTACGGCTGCTTTTTGTGGCGAGGTGAAAATGGAGTAAGATTTCTCCATTTTCGACACGTAAGTCTTACGCTGTATATTGGATACCAAACTGCGCGGGTTTGGTATACCTGCCTATGGCCCAAAAAACTACGGGCGACGGCAGAAATATACGCGCGTAACTTCTAGGTTACGCCGTATATAGGATACCAAACCCGCGCAAATATTGGCATCGCCGACTTTTGCGGGCGACGATTTTTATCGGATCGACCCCCAAGTATTTTTGTATTACTGAAGAAATAAACGTTGGAATTTTATGTCTCCTTGGTGTCTGGGCTATACCTTTTTGTTGTACACATAATTAAACATTTTTATATTACATTCTCAAAGTGTTTAATGTTCCTTTAAAGGGACACTGAACCCAATTTTTTTAATTTGTGATTCAGATAGAGCATGCAATTTTAAGCAACTTTCTAATTTACTCCTATTATCAAATTTTCTTCATTCTCTTGGTATCTTTATTTGAAATGCAAGAATGTAAGTTTAGATGCCGGCCCATTTTTGGTGAACAACCTGGATTGTTCTTGCTGATTGGTGGATAAATTCATCCACCAATAAAAAAAGTGCTGTCCACATTACTGAACCAAAAAAAAAAGTTTAGATGCCTTCTTTTTCGAATAAAGAGAATGAAGAAAAATTGATAATAGGAGTAAATTAGAAAGTTGCTTAAAATGGCATGCTCTATCTAAATCACGAAAGAAAAAAATTTGGGTTCAGTATCCCTTTAAGCTGAGTAAGTAAGTAAACCTATAGCTAAAAGCAAAAATAGAACCACCTTAATTTTTTTAATTTAATATTATCTTTTGACATTTTAGATTCATTTTATTATTAAATGTAATGTTATTAATTTTAAGTTTTAAATAATATAAATGTTTTTCTTTTTTTTTGCCTTAAAAATAATCTTTTTGCTGTACTGAAATTTTTTTTTTTTGCTACCAGCATAAAAGTCCCCTGAGCAGTATCAGTTGTGATGCATTTCCTGCTAGATTTAAAAAATCTTTTACATAAACGTATTTCATACAAACACATTTTTACAATGTATAATTGCTACTTTTTTGTGTATGCAAGATAGAATTATTTTTAGTTTAGAGTTACTTTTAAAGGGAACCACTTCACTATATTGGACCACTTTTCTTATACTGAATATCAGTTATAACCACAATTCTTTGAAGCTGAACTGCAGCTCTTGATTCTTTTGAATAAAGATGTCATTGAAAAGAAGGGCTCGGTGCTGTAGAAGCTCTATTCAGGGATACCAATGAATTATAAGCTGACTTTTGATCTACACAAGCAATTAGGATTTAGAAAACACTTACGATAGAAATCTCCACTTTTGTCCTGCAAGGATCATGTAATGAAAATAAAGTTGTACAATTTGACACAGTAATTGGTGAAAACCTTTAAGAGCTGGGTGCTGAGTTTCATTATTTCAGGTGTCTACAGTGAAGACCAAACATACAGTGAATCATTGTGCAAAGTCAAGAAAATGCTCTACATAGTGAGAAGAATTATCACAATAAAGAAAGGTGGTGATGGTACTTTATAGCTAATATCTCCATAAATATCTTACTCTTGCAGAAACACAGCTGGGTCCTTGCCATCCATTGAATTTTTGTGTGACTCTTGCTTTTAGACAAAATATGCAGGCCAATTCATTCAGACAGGTGTCCGTCAAACAATTTAGAAGCTGAACGTAGGAAAAAGCTTTATGAAAGGGGGACGTGATCTCTGCAGCTGGCTGGGAACAGGGGGTGAGGATGTGCACATGAAAACAGCATGTAATGAGAGAAGTAGCTATATGTCATTGGTTTTCATATTATTTGTGTAAACTCTCTCTTTTTTATGGCAATAATCACAAAGTGTTTTGATTGTCTTAGTCAATGACATCTGCAATGTCTGGGAAACATGTGATGTCACACGTGTGTACATTTTTATGGGTTATCTGGAGTATATAGCTAAATTATAAAATAACAAAGGCTCAGTATGTTCACAAGTCTGCGACTGTTAGAAAACTGTAGCAGGTGAGTAAAAGAAGTTTACTATCTTTAACTCAATGGTAATCTTTTTTTCTGTTCGGAATAGTACTCTTTCTAAATTGTGATCTATAGTAATGATCCAGCCCTGTTCATAGCAGATTAGGCACAGATTTGATTTATGCTCTTAGTTAACAATCACTGTGTAATATGTTGCTAGCTCAGATAAATTACACAGAACTTAAAGGGACAGTGTACATCAATTTTCCAATAACTGCATGTAATAGACGCTACTAAAAGGGATGCTTATCTAAAAATCCAGTATAAAACCTTTTAAAAGCTTACTTAGAAGCTCCCAGTTTAGCACTGTTGATGAGGTTACGCTGGGACACTCAGTAAAAGGGGCTGGGAAAACAAAAAGAGGAGACACTCCCCCCTTCCCTCTATATGAAAAGACAGATAACATAAACAGGAGCCAGCAGGAGTCTGTAAACGCATGTATACGTCTGACAATAAAGGGTTTGGTTAGGAGTCTGAAAATCATCACATTGTTGTTAAAAAATAAGCACAACTATACATTGTTACAAAAACACTCCCAGATGAGCTATATAAATCATCTACAAAACATATATGCAAAGAAACATCTAGTGTACAATGTCCCTTTAAGTATGATGGAGCCTTTTACAGAAAAAGCAGGCAAAATAAACAACAAAAGTATATTGAAATGTTGATTTATGTTCTAATACAAAATGCATACTTCTAGTTGCATGTAATTACAAATTTATGCATGGATTATACTGATTATAAGATCTCATGACCACCAAAAGGCCCCAGGGTCACACATGGACCCACACTACCAAATCTTATATTATTATTATATTTATTAGTTACTTGAAAAGCGCCAACAGATTCTGCAGCGCTATGTTTCTCTGAACTACTGTTTAGCACCTTCACTGAGACCACTTGTCACCTTAAAATGCTTAAATTGTTTAAAGCATCTGCCACCCAACACTTCTCCTCCCTCCCTCAGGTTTCATCTATAACTTTGATGTGAAGTGAGACATTTTTCTCTTAAAGGGACAGTCTACACCAGAATTGTTATTGTTTTAAAAGATAGATAATCCCTTGTTTACCCATTCCCTAGTTTTGCATAACCAACACAGTTATATTTATATATATTTTACCTCTGTGATTATCTTGTATCTAAGCCTCTGCAGATTGCCCCTTTATTTGTTCTTTTGACAGACTTGCAGTTTAGCCAATCAGTGATGGCTCCCAGGTAACTTCACGTGCACGAGCACAGTGTTATCTATATGAAAAACATGAACTAACACCCTCTAGTGCTGAAAAACATGTTAAAATGCATTCTTAAGGGGGCGTGTCCGAGCAGCGCACCTAATAGGACGCATCTACTATTAGCTCTAAAGGAATTCTCTGCAATCCACCGATTTAAGAGCACTTAACAACTAAACCATCTATATACCTCAATATATAAAAATCACTGAAGTTACGGTGGCTATATTATATCACTTGTTTGCTGTTTTTATGATATTGGAGCTATAGTTCGGACGATCAAGACCTAAGGCAGCATCCTATCTGCAGGTAATGACCTCCACCGGGTAAACAGTGCTGGCAGCAGGTGTCTGCCTTACTGACTTTTCTTGCAATAAAACACTAAGTTATATGAAACTACTTATTTTTGGACTTGCACAATTGCCTCTCTAGAACTTGAAGCAAAACAACATACGGGATTTAACACTGCGTGGTTTAGATGGCCACCTCTTGAGAGGTAGACACACATGATAACTTTCAAGCACGATGGCGCAAATTTGAATTACTGTGCCAGCAACTAATTGACAACGCTCCGTTTGACATTCTAATGAAGCTCTTCACTTCTGCAACTGCTGACAACACTGAAGCGTTCTCCCTAGACACAACCGGTAAACAAGAGGAGTCCTCAGAAAGCATCCTACCTTGCAAACCGCAACAGGCCTTGCTGACAGTGGAGATAGCAAATGGTCCACACGCAATAACATCGGAGCAGAAGAGCTCAATAAAGTATGAGACTTTGGACCCATCCGGTAGGTCTATCACGCTCCAGTGAATGAAGGGACACAATCTATTGGCGGCTGGAGGGGGTTTCTGAGGGGGCCCCCAGGAGGCCGCGGCTGAGCTGCAATCGCTATCCACATTGGCGGCTACGCTTGGCACCCTTGATCTATATCATCAGTTCTCAGAAGCATCCCAAATAATGCAGAACAATCTCCAATTAGTGTACGAACATGAGACCATACATAACACTTTTTCTCTTTTCCGGAGCCACTCTTCTAATGTTCTGCTTAGAGACTCATGCGATCCTGTTGGGGTAATCCCAAATGGGTAAACAAAGCCTTGGGGCTTAATATACTTCAGAACTCCAGCTTGTAAAATACCAATATCTAAACCAGTTTAAATGTTACTTATATTTCAGCCATTTGTTTATTAATAGGTTTGTGTTTAATGCATGATGTAATTAACAGCTATGACACATTACAGGATTCCACAAGAACATGATATTACTACGTTAATTTAGCTATTCATGACACCATGTTACTGACACTAGATATGCAGACATTGTTAATGTCCTAACATTACCTTACTTGTTTGTCTGTTTTTACTGGGGGTACATGGGGGGGGGCCTGGGGGAACATTTTAAACAATAAAAGCACACTCCAGGACAACATTGTACATACCCACAACATGTCACAGCATATACTCGCGTGGTGGCCTGCGGCCGAGGCTACGGGCAAAGTAGGACATACTTTACTTTTCATAAAGTGATGTGGGTTTTAGTGTAAATCACATTGGATAATACGTATAAACATGAAGACAGCAATACTTACTCATAAATCCCTCTTGTGGAACATATGTGACTCAAATATAATGCAAACTTGGTTGTTGTAATTAAGTTATTAAGTATTATTAATAATTTTAATTGTCAGAGTTGGAATATAGGGAGCAATAATTTTCTTGACATTTTTAGTGCTATGTTATCCCTCTGTACAACACAAACTATAGAGTATGCTCATCATATCCTTTTTTCAGATTGATATCTGAAGGTTCAGTCCATGTCTTTTTTCTTTAATGTTTAACTCTTTGTGTGTATGTTTTATCTTTTTATTTTTTTATTTTATGTTTGTGGTTACTGTTTTCTTTATTATGTTACATAATGACCCCTAACATTACTCTAATTTAAATGTTATGGTCCAAGAGCGACCTGAATTGTATTATCAGGGGCAGAAATTATAATCCCTATTGTTTTATTACATTATTTGCAATCTTTCCAAGAGGGGGGAAAAAAAAGGAGGACTATTTAAGAAATCTGTTTATTATACAACACCTGTTTTATCACCAATATACATCTTTATGTATGTTTGATATTTGTACTATGCAGTTCCTCAGTAAAAATTTAAAGATAAAAAAAAAAATGCATTCTTAAGAGGCGGCCTTCAAGGTCTAAGAAATTAGCATATGAACCTCCTAGGTTAAGCTTTCAACTAAGAATACCAAGAGAACAAAGAAAAATTGGTGATAAAAGTAAATTGGAAAATTGTTTAAAATTACATGCCCTATCTGAATCATGAAAGTTTTTTTTTACCTAGACTGTCCCTTTAAGACAAATTCTAATACAAACATGGCATCCTCAAAATTGTTAGAGCATAGACTTTTTGCACTACTGAACCTAGCTTTTTTTGTTTTTAATGGCATCAACTTGGGCTGGGGGTGGGGGGGGGGGGTGGCAGAGGGTACTAACGCCCACAGAATAATGAAGATTATGATAGCCTTGGTGACTCTATAGTCACAATTTTATTAAAGACAGGAGGCAAGTATTTTGCTTTAATTTCTTTACTTAAATTCTCCAGCAGTATATTGTTACAAAAAAAAAAAAAAAATAAACAAAATACCCTGCACCCCCCATGGGGGCATTGGCAGAACATTTTTAAACAGTCTATATATAACATCAACTTCCTCTTTCTTTATGTGAACCGTAATAGTGTAGAACAACTCTGATTGTATGGACCTCCTCAAATTGGAATAAAACTGGAACAGGTCTGTCTTGAACTGTCAGGAAACAACATCAAGGAACTTGACTGAGATGGATCTTCTCAAGTTTCACAACTGAACGATCAGTAGATGAGATCACACTAAAGAAAAGTGGAAAGAAGAACAGCATAACATCATGGGGGGAGGTATAAGATACACAATGTAAGAAAACAACATTATGTGTGCAAAAGCATGGTACACAATATCAATTATAAAAATGGAGGGAAATTTTTCAGGAGCAAAATACTAGCCTCGTTTCGTTAATAAAACTGTGACTATAGAGCCACCAGGAATATCATAATCTTCATTTTATTGTAAGACAGGTCCTGTTTTGTTGTTTGAAAGCTTGTAGTATGGGAAATAGAAGACAACCTTGTAGGAAGGAATGAGAGACCAAAGCACCCATCAATGAGTGAGCACTAAAGGAAGAGGGGAAGTGAGCTAGTGGCATAATCCAGCAAAACCAAGATCCAACAGATGGGGAAGAAATTGGATGGAAGGGTTAGACATAGGATATGTAACTCCAGGTGGAAGTTCCGGTAATTAGGACATGGCCCCTTTAAATCTAGGCAACTTGCAGTCGGGTGTTAGCATCTCTCCACGTGGGTTACCGTGACTGAGAAAATCATTAACTGCGTTTGCCTAGACCAGCAACAGTTAAGCGCCTGACAAAAGTGACCATCTTAGGGTTGAATTTGGTAGAAATAGTCTCCTTATCTGGTAGAGTTGGGCGTGGGAATTCTGCATGTATTATGAAATGGTTTATAAAGGCAATGTCTGATGAACGGAGATAACAAATGTTGTCTGGGTCAAACATGGGTTTACCATCTGGATCAAGGATAACCTCCTCAGAGTCATCTTCTAGCTATGTTTCTATAAAAAAATATGTGGAGGTCCCTTCTATGGGGATTTCTTTGTCTGAAGTCAGACAGGTAATCTTCGGGTAATATTCAATAACTGGTTTAGGTAATTGACTAGGTTGATTGAGTTGGTTTTGTGCTAATTGGCCTTTGGTTGCAACATCAGAGGGTTTTTCTGACTCCCAATTTGTGACCCCTGGGAATGGGGTAACGGCAGGCTTTTTTAGAGGTGGTGGCACTAAATGCTTGGTTTTAGCGGTCTGTGTTTTTGGGTGGACCTACTTTTGAGTCTGAAGACGGAGGGGATTGTGCTAGGGTTGGGTCAGGATTGAGAGACTCCTGAATAATACGTTTACAAATCTAGTCATATCATACATGGCTGAGGACTTGGCTTGTGCGATAGAGGACACTACTAAAGATTACAGGTTAGAAGAGCTGGTGTCATGTTCAGGGCTGAATGGAATACCAGACATTATAGTAGGTTATATCTGAGTAGTGATATAAACAAAGAAGGCGCCACCATAGTGATAATTTTTTATTTACAGCTTCTTTCCTGTTTTTTCTCCTGCTAAAGAACAAACACCCAACTAGGTACCTAGTAATCACCCGCACGTGTTTATGTCACACGCTAAGTGCGGGTCTCACCACTTTGAAAAATCTCTACCATTGCCGGGATCCTGTAGACATCTTTAAATGCTAAGGGCCGCACACAGTGGCAACTATCTAGCGAGACGCCGACCTGAGAGATCAGTGAGCTGGTAAGACTGAAAGTTTTTATTGTATACACTGAGGCTGCTTTGACTACCCTGTGAGCGCACGCTGTGATTTGCAATCCCCTCTTGAAGGTGAGCAGTGATATATAAATCGCCATCCTGTAATAAAGGGGTCCGGCACTTTGAAATGAAGCAGTGATACATCAAACATCACCTTGACATTTAGGAGGTTTGAAGTATTATATCATATCAGCTATAAGACTGTCTTATCCACGCATAGCAACAGAGTTGCAAAATAAGCCAAAGGAAAGCAAACGTATTGCATCTTTGATTCGGCTATAAGACTGCTTTATTCACATATAGGCCTCTAGTTATGAAAGTCTGGCGGACATGATCCGCCAGTGCGGATCAGGTCCACCAGACTTCGCTGAATACGGCGAGCAATACGCTCACCATATTACGCTCACCATATTCATCATTGCACCAGCAGCTCACAAGAGCTGCTGGTGCAACGCCGCCCCCTGCAGACTCGCGGCCAATAGGCCGCCAGCTGGGGGGTGTCAATCAACCCAATCGTACTTGATCAGGTTGTAGTGTTGCGATGTCTGTCCGCCTGCTCAGAGCAGACGGACAGGTTATGGAGCAGCGGTCTTTCACCACCTTTGTTAGCTCCTCAAATTTTAAGTCTTAGAACCGCCTCCATACATGCCTGTTTTTTTATGTTTAGATGCTACTAGAGGCTAGATTTACTATATCTGTAGGTGGATAGGTTTGCAAGAAAGGAACGTGTCTGATGACAATAATCACTTGTGATGTTGCATTGCACAGCGAAATTTAACATTGCACAAGAGGATTCCTGTGCAATGCCGCCCCCTGCTCTGGCCCAACCAATTGCGCTAGAGGAAGGAATGTCAATCACCCCAAACAAGCGAGTGTCGGGGTGATTGATCTCGCCACCTCTGAAAAAGAAGTGGTTTCTGCTTCTTAAATATGTGGCAGCAGGTGAATTTTCTACAATTTTTCCTTTGATATGCTCCCTTACAAATTTATGGAGCCAATAAATGCTAATATTGTTTTAATAGCAATCGTAAAAACAAGCTTCCTCACCAAAAGCTCCACTGTCTGACATGTTAATTTTGCTTTCAAATATGTTATTCCAAAATGTAATATCACATTTACTATTATGATATTATGTAAACTGACCTAAGCTTAAAACAATGAATATTAGAATGATCATAAATCAGTCAACACTTATTCAGAAAGGTATATCTGGCCATTATTCATTGTTTTAAATGAATGCGCAGTACATCCACCTATCGTTATGTCATTTCTATGGATAGATGAATGCTAATACCAGTGGCGTCACTGGGGGTGGCGGGTGCGGACCACACCGGGTGACACTGTCTTGGGGTAAAAACAGGCCAGCAGTGCGCTATATCTTCCCCCACTCCATACAGTGGAAGTTTTAAAACCTGGGCTCTAAAAACTTTGATCACTACAGGGAGTGAGTAGAATATGGGATGAGGGAGTAAGGCACAGGACTGTTACAAGTCAGCTGCATTGCTGTTCAAATTTAAACAGAATACACTTGTTCGTATTGGTTCTGCAGTGTCTCTGTGTGAGACTTAGTGATGTGTATGTGACATAGGGTGTTTGTGTGTGCCTAACATAGAATGTGTATGTATGTGACTGTGTGACACTTAGTAATGTGATTGTGTATGTGATATAGGGTGTTTGTGTGTGCCTAACATAGAATGTGTATGTATGTGACTGTGTGACACTTAGTGATGTGTATGTGACATAGGGTGTTTGTAGGTGTCTAACATAGAATGTGTATGTATGTGACTGTGTGACACTTAGTAATGTGTATGTGACATAGGGTGTTTGTGTGTGCCTAACATAGAATGTGTATGTATGTGACTGTGTGACACTTAGTGATGTGTATGTGACATAGGGTGTTTGTAGGTGTCTAACATAGAATGTGTATGTATGTGACTGTGTGACACTTAGTGATGTGTATGTGACATAGGGTGTTTGTGTGTGCCTAACATAGAATGTGTATGTATGTGACTGTGTGACACTTAGTAATGTGTATGTGACATAGGGTGTTTGTGTGTGCCTAACATAGAATGTGTATGTATGTGACTGTGTGACACTTAGTAATGTGTATGTGACATAGGGTGTTTGTGTGTGCCTAACATAGAATGTGTATGTATGTGACTGTGTGACATTTAGTAATGTGTATGTGACATAGGGTGTTTGTGTGTGCCTAACATAGAATGTGTATGTATGTGACTGTGTGACACTTAGTAATGTGTATGTGACATAGGGTGTTTGTGTGTGCCTAACATAGAATGTGTATGTATGTGACTGTGTGACACTTAGTAATGTGTATGTGACATAGGGTGTTTGTCTGTGCCTAACATAGAATGTGTATGTATGTGACTGTGTGACACTTAGTGATGTGTATGTGACATAGGGTGTTTGTGTGTGCCTAACATAGAATGTGTATGTATGTGACTGTGTGACACTTAGTGATGTGTATGTGACATAGGGTGTTTGTGTGTGCCTAACATAGAATGTGTATGTATGTGACTGTGTGACACTTAGTGATGTGTATGTGATATAGGGTGTTTGTGTGTACCTAACATAGAATGTGTATTATGTGGCTGTGTGACACTTAGTGATGTGAATGAGAGATAGAATGTTTGTGTGTACCTAACATAGAATGTGTATGTATGTGACTGTGTGACACTTAGTGATGTGTATGCGACATAGAGTGTTTGTGTGTGCCTAACATAGAATGTGTATGTATGTGACTGTGTGACACTTAGTAATTTGTATGTGACATAGGGTGTTTGTGTGTGCCTAACATAGAATGTGTATGTATGTGACTGTGTGACACTTAGTGATGTGTATGTGACATAGGGTGTTTGTGTGTGCCTAACATAGAATGTGTTTGTATGTGACTGTGTGACACTGTGTGATGTGTATGTGACATAGGGTGTTTGTGTGTGCCTAACATAGAATGTGTATGTATGTGACTGTGTGACACTTAGTGATGTGTATGTTACATAGGGTGTTTGTGTGTACCTAACATAGAATGTATATGTATGTGACTGTGTGACACTTAGTGATGTGTATGTGACATAGGGTGTTTGTGTGTGCCTAACATAGAATGTGTATGTATGTGACTGTGTGACACTTAGTGATGTGTATGTGAGATAGGGTGTTTGTGTGTACCTAACATAGAATGTGTATTATGTGACTGTGTGACACTTAGTGATGTGTATGTGAGATAGGGTGTTTGTGTGTACCTAACATAGAATGTGTATTATGTGACTGTGTGACACTTAGTGATGTGTATGTGAGATAGGGTGTTTGTGTGTACCTAACATAGAATGTGTATTATGTGACTGTGTGACACTTAGTGATGTGTATGTGAGATAGGGTGTTTGTGTATACCTAACATAGAATGTGTATGTACAGTATGTGACTGTGTGACACTTAGTGATGTGTATGTTATATAGGGTGTTTGTGTGTGCCTAACATAGAATGTGTATGTATGTGACTGTGTGACACTTAGTGACGTGTATGTGAGATAGGGTGTTTGTGTGTGCCTAACATAGAATGTGTATGTATGTGACTGTGTGACACTAAGTGATGTGTATGTGAGATAGGGTATTTGTGTGTACCTAACATTGAATGTGTATGTGACTGTGTGAGACTAAGTGATGTGTATGCAACATAGGGTGTTTCTGTGTACCGAACATAGAATGTGTGTGTATGTGACTGTGTGCCACTTAGTAATGTGTATGTGACATAAGGTGTTTGTGTGTGCCTAACACAGAATGTGTATGTATGTGACTGTGTGACACTTAGTGATGTGTATGTGACATAGAATGTTTGTGTGTGCCTAACATAGAATGTGTATGTATGTGACTGTGTGACACTTAATGATGTGTATGTGACATTGGGTGTTTGTGTGTGCCTAACATAGAATGTGTATGTATGTGACTGTGTGACACTTAGTGATGTGTATGTGAAATAGGGTGTTTGTGTGTGCCTAACATATAATGTGTATGTATGTGACTGTGTGAGACTTAATGATGTGTATGTTATATAGGGTGTTTGTGTGTGTCTAACATAGAAGGTGTATGTATGTGACTGTGTGACACTTAGTGATGTGTATGTGACATAGGGTGTTTGTGTGTGCCTAACATAGCATGTGTATGTATGTGACTGTGTGAGACTTAATGATGTGTATGTTATATAGGGTGTTTGTGGGTGTCTAACATAGAATGTGTATGTATGTGACTGTGTGACACTTAGTAATTTGTATGTGACATAGGGTGTTTGTGTGTGCCTAACATAGAATGTGTATGTATGTGACTGTGTGACACTGTGTGATGTGTATGTGACATAGGGTGTTTGTGTGTGCCTAACATAGAATGTGTATGTATGTGACTGTGTGACAATTAGTGACGTGTATGTGAGATAGGGTGTTTGTGTGTGCCTAACATAGAATGTGTATGTATGTGACTGTGTGACACTAAGTGATGTGTATGTGAGATAGGGTATTTGTGTGTACCTAACATTGAATGTGTATGTGACTGTGTGAGACTAAGTGATGTGTATGCAACATAGGGTGTTTCTGTGTACCGAACATAGAATGTGTGTGTATGTGACTGTGTGCCACTTAGTAATGTGTATGTGACATAAGGTGTTTGTGTGTGCCTAACACAGAATGTGTATGTATGTGACTGTGTGACACTTAGTGATGTGTATGTGACATAGAATGTTTGTGTGTGCCTAACATAGAATGTGTATGTATGTGACTGTGTGACACTTAATGATGTGTATGTGACATTGGGTGTTTGTGTGTGCCTAACATAGAATGTGTATGTATGTGACTGTGTGACACTTAGTGATGTGTATGTGAAATAGGGTGTTTGTGTGTGCCTAACATATAATGTGTATGTATGTGACTGTGTGAGACTTAATGATGTGTATGTTATATAGGGTGTTTGTGTGTGTCTAACATAGAAGGTGTATGTATGTGACTGTGTGACACTTAGTGATGTGTATGTGACATAGGGTGTTTGTGTGTGCCTAACATAGAATGTGTATGTATGTGACTGTCTGAGACTTAATGATGTGTATGTTATATAGGGTGTTTGTGGGTGTCTAACATAGAATGTGTATGTATGTGACTGTGTGACACTTAGTAATTTGTATGTGACATAGGGTGTTTGTGTGTGCCTAACATAGAATGTGTATGTATGTGACTGTGTGACACTGTGTGATGTGTATGTGACATAGGGTGTTTGTGTGTGCCTAACATAGAATGTGTATGTATGTGACTGTGTGACACTTAGTGATGTGTATGTTACATAGGGTGTTTGTGTGTACCTAACATAGAATGTATATGTATGTGACTGTGTGACACTTAGTGATGTGTATGTGACATAGGGTGTTTGTGTGTGCCTAACATAGAATGTGTATGTATGTGACTGTGTGACACTTAGTGATGTGTATGTGAGATAGGGTGTTTGTGTGTGCCTAACATAGAATGTGTATTATGTGACTGTGTGACACTTAGTGATGTGTATGTGAGATAGGGTGTTTTTGTGTGTACCTAACATAGAATGTGTATTATGTGACTGTGTGACACTTAGTGATGTGTATGTGAGATAGGGTGTTTGTGTGTACCTAACATAGAATGTGTATTATGTGACTGTGTGACACTTAGTGATGTGTATGTGAGATAGGGTGTTTGTGTATACCTAACATAGAATGTGTATGTACAGTATGTGACTGTGTGACACTTAGTGATGTGTATGTTATATAGGGTGTTTGTGTGTGCCTAACATAGAATGTGTATGTATGTGACTGTGTGACACTTAGTGACGTGTATGTGAGATAGGGTGTTTGTGTGTGCCTAACATAGAATGTGTATGTATGTGACTGTGTGACACTAAGTGATGTGTATGTGAGATAGGGTATTTGTGTGTACCTAACATTGAATGTGTATGTGACTGTGTGAGACTAAGTGATGTGTATGCAACATAGGGTGTTTCTGTGTACCGAACATAGAATGTGTGTGTATGTGACTGTGTGCCACTTAGTAATGTGTATGTGACATAAGGTGTTTGTGTGTGCCTAACACAGAATGTGTATGTATGTGACTGTGTGACACTTAGTGATGTGTATGTGACATAGAATGTTTGTGTGTGCCTAACATAGAATGTGTATGTATGTGACTGTGTGACACTTAATGATGTGTATGTGACATTGGGTGTTTGTGTGTGCCTAACATATAATGTGTATGTATGTGACTGTGTGAGACTTAATGATGTGTATGTTATATAGGGTGTTTGTGTGTGTCTAACATAGAAGGTGTATGTATGTGACTGTGTGACACTTAGTGATGTGTATGTGACATAGGGTGTTTGTGTGTGCCTAACATAGAATGTGTATGTATGTGACTGTGTGAGACTTAATGATGTGTATGTTATATAGGGTGTTTGTGGGTGTCTAACATAGAATTTGTATGTATGTGACTGTGTGTCACTTAGTGATGTTTATATGACATAGGGTGTTTGTGTGTGCCTAACATAAAATGTGTATTATGTGACTGTGGGAGACAGTGATGTTTATGTGATATAGGGTGTTTGTGTGTGCCTTACATAGAATGTGCATGTATGTGACTGTGTGACACTTAGGGATGTGTATGTGACATAGGGTGTTTGTTTGTGCCTAACATAGAATGTGTATGTATGTGACTGTGTGACACTTAGTGATGTGTATGTGACATAGGGTGTTTGTGTGTGCCTAACATAGAATGTGTTTGTATGTGACTGTGTGACACTTAGTGATGTGTATGTGACATAGGGTGTTTGTGGGTGTCTAACATAGAATTTGTATGTATGTGACTGTGTGACACTTAGTGATGTGTATATGACATAGGGTGTTTGTGTGTGCCTAACATAAAATGTGTATTATGTGACTGTGTTAGACAGTGATGTTTATGTGATATAGGGTGTGTGTGTGTGCCTTAAATAGAATGTGTATGTATGTGACTGTGTGACACTTAGTGACGTATATGTGACATCGGGTGTTTGTTTGTGTCTAACATAGAATGTGTATGTATGTGACTGTATGACACTTATGATGTGTATGTTACATTGGGTGTTTGTGTGTGCCTAACATAGAATGTGTATGTATGTGACTGTGTGACACTTAGTGACGTGTATGTGAGATAGGGTGTTTGTGTGTGCCTAACATAGAATGTGTATGTATGTGACTGTGTGACACTAAGTGATGTGTATGTGAGATAGGGTATTTGTGTGTACCTAACATTGAATGTGTATGTGACTGTGTGAGACTAAGTGATGTGTATGCAACATAGGGTGTTTCTGTGTACCGAACATAGAATGTGTGTGTATGTGACTGTGTGCCACTTAGTAATGTGTATGTGACATAAGGTGTTTGTGTGTGCCTAACACAGAATGTGTATGTATGTGACTGTGTGACACTTAGTGATGTGTATGTGACATAGAATGTTTGTGTGTGCCTAACATAGAATGTGTATGTATGTGACTGTGTGACACTTAATGATGTGTATGTGACATAGGGTGTTTGTGTGTGCCTAACATAGAATGTGTATGTATGTGACTGTGTGACACTTAGTGATGTGTATGTGACATAGGGTGTTTGTGTGTGCCTAACATATAATGTGTATGTATGTGACTGTGTGAGACTTAATGATGTGTATGTTATATAGGGTGTTTGTGTGTGTCTAACATAGAAGGTGTATGTATGTGACTGTGTGACACTTAGTGATGTGTATGTGACATAGGGTGTTTGTGTGTGCCTAACATAGAATGTGTATGTATGTGACTGTCTGAGACTTAATGATGTGTATGTTATATAGGGTGTTTGTGGGTGTCTAACATAGAATGTGTATGTATGTGACTGTGTGACACTTAGTAATTTGTATGTGACATAGGGTGTTTGTGTGTGCCTAACATAGAATGTGTATGTATGTGACTGTGTGACACTGTGTGATGTGTATGTGACATAGGGTGTTTGTGTGTGCCTAACATAGAATGTGTATGTATGTGACTGTGTGACACTTAGTGATGTGTATGTTACATAGGGTGTTTGTGTGTACCTAACATAGAATGTGTATGTATGTGACTGTGTGACACTTAGTGATGTGTATGTGACATAGGGTGTTTGTGTGTGCCTAACATAGAATGTGTATGTATGTGACTGTGTGACACTTAGTGATGTGTATGTGAGATAGGGTGTTTGTGTGTACCTAACATAGAATGTGTATTATGTGACTGTGTGACACTTAGTGATGTGTATGTGAGATAGGGTGTTTTTGTGTGTACCTAACATAGAATGTGTATTATGTGACTGTGTGACACTTAGTGATGTGTATGTGAGATAGGGTGTTTGTGTGTACCTAACATAGAATGTGTATTATGTGACTGTGTGACACTTAGTGATGTGTATGTGAGATAGGGTGTTTGTGTATACCTAACATAGAATGTGTATGTACAGTATGTGACTGTGTGACACTTAGTGATGTGTATGTTATATAGGGTGTTTGTGTGTGCCTAACATAGAATGTGTATGTATGTGACTGTGTGACACTTAGTGACGTGTATGTGAGATAGGGTGTTTGTGTGTGCCTAACATAGAATGTGTATGTATGTGACTGTGTGACACTAAGTGATGTGTATGTGAGATAGGGTATTTGTGTGTACCTAACATTGAATGTGTATGTGACTGTGTGAGACTAAGTGATGTGTATGCAACATAGGGTGTTTCTGTGTACCGAACATAGAATGTGTGTGTATGTGACTGTGTGCCACTTAGTAATGTGTATGTGACATAAGGTGTTTGTGTGTGCCTAACACAGAATGTGTATGTATGTGACTGTGTGACACTTAGTGATGTGTATGTGACATAGAATGTTTGTGTGTGCCTAACATAGAATGTGTATGTATGTGACTGTGTGACACTTAATGATGTGTATGTGACATTGGGTGTTTGTGTGTGCCTAACATATAATGTGTATGTATGTGACTGTGTGAGACTTAATGATGTGTATGTTATATAGGGTGTTTGTGTGTGTCTAACATAGAAGGTGTATGTATGTGACTGTGTGACACTTAGTGATGTGTATGTGACATAGGGTGTTTGTGTGTGCCTAACATAGAATGTGTATGTATGTGACTGTGTGAGACTTAATGATGTGTATGTTATATAGGGTGTTTGTGGGTGTCTAACATAGAATTTGTATGTATGTGACTGTGTGTCACTTAGTGATGTTTATATGACATAGGGTGTTTGTGTGTGCCTAACATAAAATGTGTATTATGTGACTGTGGGAGACAGTGATGTTTATGTGATATAGGGTGTTTGTGTGTGCCTTACATAGAATGTGCATGTATGTGACTGTGTGACACTTAGGGATGTGTATGTGACATAGGGTGTTTGTTTGTGCCTAACATAGAATGTGTATGTATGTGACTGTGTGACACTTAGTGATGTGTATGTGACATAGGGTGTTTGTGTGTGCCTAACATAGAATGTGTATGTATGTGACTGTGTGACACTTAGTGATGTGTATGTGACATAGGGTGTTTGTGGGTGTCTAACATAGAATTTGTATGTATGTGACTGTGTGACACTTAGTGATGTGTATATGACATAGGGTGTTTGTGTGTGCCTAACATAAAATGTGTATTATGTGACTGTGTTAGACAGTGATGTTTATGTGATATAGGGTGTGTGTGTGTGCCTTAAATAGAATGTGTATGTATGTGACTGTGTGACACTTAGTGACGTATATGTGACATCGGGTGTTTGTTTGTGTCTAACATAGAATGTGTATGTATGTGACTGTATGACACTTATGATGTGTATGTTACATTGGGTGTTTGTGTGTGCCTAACATAGAATGTGTATGTATGTGACTGTGTGACACTTAGTGATGTGTATGTGACA
The DNA here is from genome assembly GCF_027579735.1 of Bombina bombina. Taxonomy (NCBI): domain Eukaryota; kingdom Metazoa; phylum Chordata; class Amphibia; order Anura; family Bombinatoridae; genus Bombina; species Bombina bombina. Next base: position 451,979,829 of record NC_069499.1, read on the forward strand.
TAGGGTGTTTGTGTGTGCCTAACATAGAATGTGTATGTATGTGACTGTGTGACACTAAGTGATGTGTATGTGAGATAGGGTATTTGTGTGTACCTAACATTGAATGTGTATGTGACTGTGTGAGACTAAGTGATGTGTATGCAACATAGGGTGTTTCTGTGTACCGAACATAGAATGTGTGTGTATGTGACTGTGTGCCACTTAGTAATGTGTATGTGACATAAGGTGTTTGTGTGTGCCTAACACAGAATGTGTATGTATGTGACTGTGTGACACTTAGTGATGTGTATGTGACATAGAATGTTTGTGTGTGCCTAACATAGAATGTGTATGTATGTGACTGTGTGACACTTAGTGATGTGTATGTGACATAGGGTGTTTGTGTGTGCCTAACATAGAATGTGTATGTATGTGACTGTGTGACACTTAGTGATGTGTATGTGAAATAGGGTGTTTGTGTGTGCCTAACATATAATGTGTATGTATGTGACTGTGTGAGACTTAATGATGTGTATGTTATATAGGGTGTTTGTGTGTGTCTAACATAGAAGGTGTATGTATGTGACTGTGTGACACTTAGTGATGTGTATGTGACATAGGGTGTTTGTGTGTGCCTAACATAGAATGTGTATGTATGTGACTGTCTGAGACTTAATGATGTGTATGTTATATAGGGTGTTTGTGGGTGTCTAACATAGAATGTGTATGTATGTGACTGTGTGACACTTAGTAATTTGTATGTGACATAGGGTGTTTGTGTGTGCCTAACATAGAATGTGTATGTATGTGACTGTGTGACACTGTGTGATGTGTATGTGACATAGGGTGTTTGTGTGTGCCTAACATAGAATGTGTATGTATGTGACTGTGTGACACTTAGTGATGTGTATGTGAGATAGGGTGTTTGTGTGTACCTAACATAGAATGTATATGTATGTGACTGTGTGACACTTAGTGATGTGTATGTGACATAGGGTGTTTGTGTGTGCCTAACATAGAATGTGTATGTATGTGACTGTGTGACACTTAGTGATGTGTATGTGAGATAGGGTGTTTGTGTGTACCTAACATAGAATGTGTATTATGTGACTGTGTGACACTTAGTGATGTGTATGTGAGATAGGGTGTTTTTGTGTGTACCTAACATAGAATGTGTATTATGTGACTGTGTGACACTTAGTGATGTGTATGTGAGATAGGGTGTTTGTGTGTACCTAACATAGAATGTGTATTATGTGACTGTGTGACACTTAGTGATGTGTATGTGAGATAGGGTGTTTGTGTATACCTAACATAGAATGTGTATGTACAGTATGTGACTGTGTGACACTTAGTGATGTGTATGTTATATAGGGTGTTTGTGTGTGCCTAACATAGAATGTGTATGTATGTGACTGTGTGACACTTAGTGACGTGTATGTGAGATAGGGTGTTTGTGTGTGCCTAACATAGAATGTGTATGTATGTGACTGTGTGACACTAAGTGATGTGTATGTGAGATAGGGTATTTGTGTGTACCTAACATTGAATGTGTATGTGACTGTGTGAGACTAAGTGATGTGTATGCAACATAGGGTGTTTCTGTGTACCGAACATAGAATGTGTGTGTATGTGACTGTGTGCCACTTAGTAATGTGTATGTGACATAAGGTGTTTGTGTGTGCCTAACACAGAATGTGTATGTATGTGACTGTGTGACACTTCGTGATGTGTATGTGACATAGAATGTTTGTGTGTGCCTAACATAGAATGTGTATGTATGTGACTGTGTGACACTTAATGATGTGTATGTGACATTGGGTGTTTGTGTGTGCCTAACATATAATGTGTATGTATGTGACTGTGTGAGACTTAATGATGTGTATGTTATATAGGGTGTTTGTGTGTGTCTAACATAGAAGGTGTATGTATGTGACTGTGTGACACTTAGTGATGTGTATGTGACATAGGGTGTTTGTGTGTGCCTAACATAGAATGTGTATGTATGTGACTGTGTGAGACTTAATGATGTGTATGTTATATAGGGTGTTTGTGGGTGTCTAACATAGAATTTGTATGTATGTGACTGTGTGTCACTTAGTGATGTTTATATGACATAGGGTGTTTGTGTGTGCCTAACATAAAATGTGTATTATGTGACTGTGGGAGACAGTGATGTTTATGTGATATAGGGTGTTTGTGTGTGCCTTACATAGAATGTGCATGTATGTGACTGTGTGACACTTAGGGATGTGTATGTGACATAGGGTGTTTGTTTGTGCCTAACATAGAATGTGTATGTATGTGACTGTGTGACACTTAGTGATGTGTATGTGACATAGGGTGTTTGTGTGTGCCTAACATAGAATGTGTTTGTATGTGACTGTGTGACACTTAGTGATGTGTATGTGACATAGGGTGTTTGTGTGTGACTAACATAGAATTTGTATGTATGTGACTGTGTGACACTTAGTGATGTGTATATGACATAGGGTGTTTGTGTGTGCCTAACATAAAATGTGTATTATGTGACTGTGTTAGACAGTGATGTTTATGTGATATAGGGTGTGTGTGTGTGCCTTAAATAGAATGTGTATGTACGTGACTGTGTGACACTTAGTGACGTATATGTGACATCGGGTGTTTGTTTGTGTCTAACATAGAATGTGTATGTATGTGACTGTATGACACTTATGATGTGTATGTTACATTGGGTGTTTGTGTGTGCCTAACATAGAATGTGTATGTATGTGACTGTGTGACACTTAGTGACGTGTATGTGAGATAGGGTGTTTGTGTGTGCCTAACATAGAATGTGTATGTATGTGACTGTGTGACACTAAGTGATGTGTATGTGAGATAGGGTATTTGTGTGTACCTAACATTGAATGTGTATGTGACTGTGTGAGACTAAGTGATGTGTATGCAACATAGGGTGTTTCTGTGTACCGAACATAGAATGTGTGTGTATGTGACTGTGTGCCACTTAGTAATGTGTATGTGACATAAGGTGTTTGTGTGTGCCTAACACAGAATGTGTATGTATGTGACTGTGTGACACTTAGTGATGTGTATGTGACATAGAATGTTTGTGTGTGCCTAACATAGAATGTGTATGTATGTGACTGTGTGACACATAGTGGTGTGTATTTGACATAGGATGTTTGTTTGTGCCTAACATAGAATGTGTATGTATGTGACTGTGTGAGACTTAGTGATGTGTACGTGATATAGGGTGTTTGTATGTAACTAACATAGAATGTGTATGTGACTGTGTGAGACTTAGTGATGTGTACGTGATATAGGGTGTTTGTGTGTAACTAACATAGAATGTGTATGTGACTATGTGACACTTAGTAATGTGTATGTGACATAGGGTGTTTGTGTGTACCTAACATAGAATGTGTATGTATGTGACTGTGTGACACTTAGTGATGTGTATGTACCATTGGGTGTTTGTGAGTGCCTAACATAGAATAAGTATGTATGTGACTGTGTGACACTTAGTGATGTGTATGTGACATAGGGTGTTTGTAGGTGTCTAACATAGAATGTGTATGTATGTGACTGTGTGACACTTAGTGATGTATATGGGACATAGGGTGTTTGTGTGTGCCTAACATAGAATGTGTTTGTATGTGACTGTGTGAGACTTAGTAATGTGTATGTGACATAGGGTGTTTGTGTGTGCCTAACATAGAATGTGTTTGTATGTGACTGTGTGACACTTAGTGATGTGTATGTGACATAGGGTGTTTGTGTGTGCCTAACATAGAATGTGTTTGTATGTGACTGTGTGACACTTAGTGATGTGTATGTGACATAGGGTGTTTTGTGGGTGTCTAACATAGAATTTGTATGTATGTGACTGTGTGACACTTAGTGATGTGTATATGACATAGGGTGTTTGTGTGTGCCTAAAATAGAATGTGTTTGTATGTAACTGTGTGACACTTAGTGATGTGTATATGACATAGGGTGTTTGTGTGCCTAACATAGAATTTGTATGTATGTGACTGTGTGACACTTAGTGATGTGTATGTGACATAGGGTGTTTGTGGGTGTCTAACATAGAATTTGTATGTATGTGACTGTGTGACACTTAGTGATGTGTATATGACATAGGGTGTTTGTGTGTGCCTAAAATAGAATGTGTTTGTATGTAACTGTGTGACACTTAGTGATGTGTATATGACATAGGGTGCTTGTGTGTGACTAACATAAAATGTGTATTATGTGACTGTGTGAGACAGTGATGTTTATGTGATATAGGGTGTTTGTTTGTGCCTTACATAGAATGTGTATGTATGTGACTGTGTGACACTTAGTGATGTATATGTTACATAGGGTGTTTGTGTGTGCCTAACATAGAATGTGTATGTATGTGACTGTGTGACACTTAGACACCTACAAACACCCTATGTCACATACACATCACTAAGTGTCACACAGTCACATACATACACATTCTATGTTAGACACCTACAAACACCCTATGTCACATACACATCACTAACATAGAATGTGTATGTATGTGACTGTGTGACACTTAGTGATGTGTATGTGACCTAGGGTGTTTATGTGCGCTTAAAATAGAATGTGTATGTATGTGACTGTGTGACACTTAGTCTTGTGTATGTGACATAGGGTGTTTGTGTGTGCCTAACATAGAAGGTGTATGTATGTGACTGTGTGACACTTAGTGATGTGTATGTGACATAGGGTGTTTGTGTGTCCCTAACATAGAATGTGTATGTATGTGACTGTGTGACACTTAGTCTTGTGTATGTGACATAGGGTGTTTGTGTGTGCCTAACATAGAAGGTGTATGTATGTGACTGTGTGACACTTAGTGATGTGTATGTGACATAGGGTGTTTGTGTGTCCCTAACATAGAATGTGTATGTATGTGACTGTGTGACACTTAGTGATGTGTATGTGACATAGGGTGTTTGTAGGTGTCTAACATATAATGTGTATGTATGTGACTGTGTGACACTTAGTGATGTATATGGGACATAGGGTGTTTGTGTGTGCCTAACATAGAATGTGTTTGTATGTGACTGTGTGACACTTAGTGATGTGTATGTGACATAGGGTGTTTGTGTGTGTCTAACATAGAAGGTGTATGTATGTGACTGTGTGACACTTAGTGATGTGTATGTGACATAGGGTGTTTGTGTGTGCCTAACATAGAATGTGTTTGTATGTGACTGTGTGACACTTAGTGATGTGTATGTAACATAGGGTGTTTGTGTGTGTCTAATATAGAATGTGTATGTATGTGACTGTGTGAGACTTAGTGATATGTACGTGACATAGGGTGTTTGTGTGTAACTAACATAGAATGTGTATGTATGTGACTGTGTGACACTTAGTGATGTCTATGTAACATAGGGTGTTTGTGTGTAACTAACATAGGCCTAGATTTGGAGTTTGGCGTTAGCCGTGAAAACCAGCGTTAGAGGCTCCTAACGCTGGTTTTAGGCTACCGCCGGTATTTGGAGTCACTCAAAATAGGGTCTAACGCTCACTTTTCAGCCGCGACTTTTCCATACCGCAGATCCCCTTACGTCAATTGCGTATCCTATCTTTTCAATGGGATTTTTCTAACTCCGGTATTTAGAGTCGTTTCTGAAGTGAGCGTTAGACATCTAACGACAAAACTCCAGCCGCAGGAAAAAAGTCAGTAGTTAAGAGCTTTCTGGGCTAACGCCGGTTTATAAAGCTCTTAACTACTGTGCTCTAAAGTACACTAACACCCATAAACTACCTATGTACCCCTAAACCGAGGTCCCCCCACATCGCCGACACTCGAATAATTTTTTTTAACCCCTAATCTGCCGACCGCCACCTACGTTATCCTTATGTACCCCTAATCTGCTGCCCCTAACACCGCCGACCCCTGTATTATATTTATTAACCCCTAACCTGCCCCCCACAACGTCGCCTCCACCTACCTACACTTATTAACCCCTAATCTGCCGACCGCAAAGCGCCGCCACCTACGTTATCCTTATGTACCCCTAATCTGCTGCCCCTAACACCGCCGACCCCTGTATTATATTTATTAACCCCTAATCTGCCCCCCTCAACGTCGCCTCCACATGCCTACACTTATTAACCCCTAATCTGCCGACCGGACCTGAGCGCTACTATAATAAAGTTATTAACCCCTAATCCGCCTCACTAACCCTATAATAAATAGTATTAACCCCTAATCTGCCCTCCCTAACATCGCCGACACCTAACTTCAATTATTAACCCCTAATCTGCCGACCGGAGCTCACCGCTATTCTAATAAATGTATTAACCCCTAAAGCTAAGTCTAACCCTAACACTAACACCCCCCTAAGTTAAATATAATTTCAATCTAACGAAATAAATTAACTCTTATTAAATAAATTATTCCTATTTAAAGCTAAATACTTACCTGTAAAATAAATCCTAATATAGCTACAATATAAATTATATTTATATTATAGCTATTTTAGGATTAATATTTATTTTACAGGTAACTTTGTATTTATTTTAACCAGGTACAATAGCTATTAAACAGTTAAGAACTATTTAATAGCTAAAATAGTTAAAATAATTACAAATTTACCTGTAAAAGAAATCCTAACCTAAGTTACAATTAAAACTAACACTATACTATCAATAAATTAATTAAATAAACTACCTACAATTAACCTAACACTACACTATCAATAAATTAATTAAATAAACTACCTACAATTAACCTAACACTACACTATCAATAAATTAATTAAATACAATTCCTACAAATAAATACAATTAAATAAACTTGCTAAAGTACAAAAAATAAAAAAGAACTAAGTTACAAAAAATAATTTTTTTTTTACAAACATCAGAAAAATATTACAACAATTTTAAACTAATTACACCTACTCTAAGCCCCCTAATAAAATAACAAAGCCCCCCAAAATAACAAAATGCCCTACCCTATTCTAAAATTAAAATAGAAAAGCTCTTTTACCTTACCAGCCCTTAAAAGGGCCCTTTGCGGGGCATGCCCCAAGAAGTTCAGCTCTTTTGCCTTTTAAAAAAAACATACAATACCCAAGCCCCCCAACATTACAACCCACCACCCACATACCCCTAATCTAACCCAAACCCCCCTTAAATAAACCTAACACTAAGCCCCTGAAGATCTTCCTACCTTGTCTTCACCATACCAGGTTCACCGATCCGTCCTGAAGAGCTCCTCCGATGTCCTAATCCAAGCCCAAGTGGGGGGGCTGAAGAGGTCCATGATCCGGATGAAGTCTTCATTCAAGCGGGAGCTGAAGAGGTCCATGATCCGGATGAAGTCTTCTATCAACGGCATCTTCAATCTTCTTTCTTCCGGATCCATCTTGCAGACCTCCGACGCGGAACATCCTGCTGGCCCGACGGACTAACGAAGAATGACGGTTCCTTTAAGGGACGTCATCCAAGATGGCGTCCCTCGAATTCCAATTGGCTGATAGGATTCTATCAGCCAATCGGAATTAGGGTAGGAATATTCTGATTGGCTGATGGAATCAGCCAATCAGAATCAAGTTCAATCCGATTGGCTGATCCAATCAGCCAATCAGATTGAGCTCGCATTCTATTGGCTGATCGGAACAGCCAATAGATTGCGAGCTCAATCTGATTGGCTGATTGAATCAGCCAATCGGATTGAACTTGAATCTGATTGGCTGATTCCATCAGCCAATCAGAATTTTTCTACCTTAATTCCGATTGGCTGATAGAATCCTATCAGCCAATCGGAATTCGAGGGACGCCATCTTGGATGACGTCCCTTAAAGGAACCGTCATTCGTCGTTAGTCCGTCGGGCCAGCAGGATGTTCCGCGTCGGAGGTCTGCAAGATGGATCCGGAAGAAAGAAGATTGAAGATGCCGTTGATAGAAGACTTCATCCGGATCATGGACCTCTTCAGCTCCCGCTTGGATGAAGACTTCATCCGGATCATGGACCTCTTCAGCCCCCCGCTTGGGCTTGGATTAGGACATCGGAGGAGCTCTTCAGGACGGATCGGTGAACCTGGTATGGTGAAGACAAGGTAGGAAGATCTTCAGGGGCTTAGTGTTAGGTTTATTTAAGGGGGGTTTGGGTTAGATTAGGGGTATGTGGGTGGTGGGTTGTAATGTTGGGGGGCTTGGGTATTGTATGTTTTCTTTAAAAGGCAAAAGAGCTGAACTTCTTGGGGCATGCCCCGCAAAGGGCCCTGTTCAGGGCTGGTAAGGTAAAAGAGCTTTGAACTTTAGTTATTTAGAATAGGGTAGGGCATTTCGTTATTTTGGGGGGCTTTGTTATTTTATTAGGGGGCTTAGAGTAGGTGTAATTAGTTTAAAATTGTTGTAATATTTTTCTGATGTTTGTAAATATTTTTTTATTTTTTGTAACTTAGTTCTTTTTTATTTTTTGTACTTTAGCAAGTTTATTTAAATGTATTTATTTGTAGGAATTGTATTTAATTAATTTATTGATAGTGTAGTGTTAGGTTAATTGTAGGTAATTGTAGGTAGTTTATTTAATTAATTTATTGATAGTATAGTGTTAGTTTTAATTGTAACTTAGGTTAGGATTTCTTTTACAGGTACATTTGTAATTATTTTAACTATTTTAGCTATTAAATAGTTCTTAACTATTTAATAGCTATTGTACCTGGTTAAAATAAATACAAAGTTACCTGTAAAATAAATATTAATCCTAAAATAGCTATAATATAATTATAATTTATATTGTAGCTATATTAGGATTTATTTTACAGGTAAGTATTTAGATTTAAATAGGAATAATTTTTTTAATAAGAGATAATTAATTTCGTTAGATTAAAATTATATTTAACTTAGGGGGGTGTTAGTTTTAGACTTAGCTTTAGGGGTTAATACATTTATTAGAATAGCGGTGAGCTCCGGTCGGCAGATTTGGGGTTAATAATTGAAGTTAGGTGTCGGCGATGTTAGGGAGGGCAGATTAGGGGTTAATACTATTTATTATAGGGTTAGTGAGGCGGATTAGGGGTTAATAACTTTATTATAGTAGCGCTCAGGTCCGCTCGGCAGATTAGGGGTTAATAAGTGTAGGCAGGTGGAGGCGACGTTGTGGGGGGCAGATTAGGGGTTAATAAATATAATATAGGGGTCGGCGATGTTAGGGAACCAGATTAGGGGTACCTAGGGATAATGTAAGTAGCGGCGGTTTACGGAGCGGAAGATTAGGGGTTAATAATAATATGCAGGGGTCAGCGATAGCGGGGGCGGCAGATTAGGGGTTAATAAGTGTAAGGTTAGGGGTGTTTAGACTCGGGGTACATGTTAGAGTGTTAAGTGCAGACGTAGGAAGTGTTTCCCCATAGGAAACAATGGGGCTGCGTTAGGAGCTGAACGAGGCTTTTTTGCAGGTGTTAGGTTTTTTTTCAGCTCAAACAGCCCCATTGTTTCCTATGGGGGAATCGTGCACGAGCACGTTTTTGAGGCTGGCCGCGTCCGTAAGCAACTCTGGTATCGAGAGTTGAAGCTGCGTTAAAAATGCTCTACGCTCCTTTTTTGGAGCCTAACGCAGCCTTTATGTGGACTCTCAATACCAGAGTTATTTTTATGGTGCGGCCAGAAAAAAGCCGGCGTTAGTTTTTCGGGTCGTTACCGACAAAACTCCAAATCTAGCCGATAGAATGTGTATGTACAGTATGTGACTGTGTGACACTTAGTGATGTGTATGTGATATAGGGTGGGCGTTTCTATTCATTAATAAATATATTTATATCTATCAATCTATTTATCACTTTAGTAGATTTACCCAGGGTGCACGCCCTAATGTAAAATGTATATTATGACAACCATACAAATAATATTATATGTTGCTAATATAAATATAATGCAGCAAACAGAGAGTTCTCCTTTAAATCTTCAATTTTATTGTTTCAATATTTCATAACAGGAACAGACAGCACCACAACGTTTCGGGACCAGTGCTCCTTAATCATGTGATATAAAAACAATCACCACACACCTGGTTATATAGGCAAGTATCTGGGATTTTAACCCTTACAATCTGAAAAATATCAAACAGGTAAATATAGCGCCCTCTTGTGTTGCAAAGTGTGTAGTTAGAAAGAATTAAAAACAGCTAAGAGGCCTCTTAGGAAAATTGTGAACAAACATATACACTTATATTCTACTTGTTATGTACACAGAACCCACGTTCACTGACAAAAAACTGTATATTTATATCATTACTAATGTATCATTAATTTAACCCCTTAAGGACAAGGCCATTTTTCAATTTCTTTCCCTTAAGGACCAGGGCTATTTTTACATTTCTGCGGTGTTTGTGTTTAGCTGTAATTTTCCTCTTACTCATTTACTGTACCCACACATATTATATACCGTTTTTCTCGCCATTAAAGGGACTTTCTAAATATACCATTATTTTCATCATATCTTATAATTTACTAAAAAAAATAAATAGGAAAAAATGGAAAAAAACACACTTTTTCTAACTTTGACCCCCAAAATCTGTTACACATCTACAACCACCAAAAAACACCCATGCTAAATAGTTTCCAGATTTTGTCCTGAGTTTAGAAATACCTAATATTTACATGTTCTTTGCTTTTTTTGCAAGTTATAGGGCAATAAATACAAGTAGCACTTTGCTATTTCCAAACCACTTTTTTTCAAAATTAGCGCTAGTTACATTGGGACACTGATATCTTTCAGGAATCCCTAAATATCCCTTGACATGTATATATTTTTTTTTAGAAGACATCCCAAAGTATTGATCTAGGCCCATTTTGGTATATTTCATGCCACCATTTCACCGCCAAATGCGATCAAATAAATAAAATCGTTCACTTTTTCACAAATTTTTTCACAAACTTTAGGTTTCTCACTGAAATTATTTACAAACAACTTGTGCAATTATGGCACAAATGTTTGTAAATGCTTCTCTGGGATCCCCTTTGTTCAGAAATAGCATACATATATGGCTTTGGCGTTGCTTTTTGGTAATTAGAAGGGCGCTAAATGCTGCTGCGCATCACACGTGTATTATGCCCAGCAGTGCAGGGGTTAATTAGGTAGCTTGTAGGGAGCTTGCAGGGTTAATTTTAGCTTTAGTGTAGAGATCAACCTCCCACCTGACACATCACACCCCCTGATCCCTCCCAAACAGCTCTCTTCCCTCCCCCACCCCACAATTGTCCCCGCCATCTTAAGTACTGGCAGGAAGTCTGCCAGTACTAAAATAAAAAGGTATCTCTTTTTTAAAAAAAGCATATTTACATATGCTGCTGTGTAGGGTCCCCCCCTTAGCCCCCAACCTCCCTGATCCCCCCCCCTCCAACAGCTATCTAACCCTCCCCCTCTACCTTATTTGGTGCCATATTGGGTACTGGCAGCTGTCTGCCAGTACCCAGTTTATACAAAAATATATTTTTTTTTTATTTATTTTTTTATTTTCTGTAGTATCCCTTAGCAATTTATTAACCCATTCCCTCCCCCCCTTTCTCCCACTTAAGTTTTTTTTTCTGTAGTGCAGCGGTTCCCACCCACTCCCTCCCCGTGCACGCACCCGCCCGCCAACTCCTGTGCACGCGCACACGTCCCTGCGCGCTCCCGGCAACCACGCCCCCGATCCCGCCCCCCTCTTAATCATAAAAGCCATTGATGGCCGCCCACCCGCCTCCCACTTTGGCTCCCACCAACGATTTTCGCCCATCGATGTCCGGTGCAGAGAGGGCCACAGAGTGGCTCTCTCTGCACCGGAGGGGTAAGAAGTGTTATTGCAGGATGCCTCGATATCGATATAGAGGCATCACTGCAATAACCGGAAAGCGGCTGGAAGCGATCAGGATCGCTTCCAGCCACTTTAAACCCCAATGTCGTACAGGGTACATCGCTGGTCTTTAAAGACCAGTTTGTGCAAGACGTACCCTGTACGTCATGAGTCGTTAAGGGGTTAAACAGTTTATATATGCAGAAAGAAAGAAATAATCAAATAATGACTATTCTAGTAGCAAAGCATTTTAACATGCATACTTGTTATGCTTTTACAGCCAGCCACCGCAAGATCCACTCCATCATATGTAATGGGACTGGTTTCAATTAAATCTAAAAAATAAGGAAACAATATGTACATAGTTAATTTGAAAATATTGCAGAAATATACATTACTCAATAAAACGGTACCCAATTGATTTCCCTATTCATCCCCTTAGGTTCCAAGGTATCCAGTTTAAAAATCCAAAACGTTTCTCATTGCTTAAGCAATAGCTCTCTATTGTCTCCCGTCTGGGGGTTTGGATTTGCTCGATTACCTGGAACCTAAGTTGACTGACTTGATGACCAGCTAATATAAATATAACTAGTGTTAAAGGGACAGTCAAGTCAAAATTAAACTACTATTATTCAGATTGAACATTCAATTTTAAACAACTTTCTCATGTACTTTTATTATCTAATTTGCTTAATTGTTTCATAACCTTTGTTGAAAATTTTACCTACCGTATTTTCCGGCGTATAAGACGACTGGGCGTATAAGACGACCCCCTACTTTTCATTTTAAAAATATAGGGTTTGTGCTATACTCGCCTTATAAGACTACCCCCCTTACCCCCTCAATGAATGCAACAAGCACACCAAATAAAAATTTAAAAACATCAGATTTCATTTCAATATGGTAAATTTAATTCAAATGCTTATGACATGAAGGTACATAGCAGGAAAACTCACTTATAAACATAAGGCTGTTTGTCATTAAGCATGTAAACTCACTTATAAACATAAGGCTGTTTGTCATTAAGCATGTAACCTCACTTATAAACATAAGGCTGTTTGCCATTAAGCATGTAAACTTACTTATAAACATAAGGCTGTTTGCCATTAAGCATGTAAACTCACTTATAAACATAAAGCTGTTTGCCATTAAGCATGTAAACTCACTTATAAACATAAGGCTGTTTGCCATTAAGCATGTAAACTCACTTATAAACATAAGGCTGTTTGCCATTAAGCATGTAAACTCACTTATAAACATAAGGCTGTTTGTCATTAAGCATGTAAGCTCACTTATAAACATAAGGCTGTTTGTCATTAAGCATGTAAACTCACTTATAAACATAAGGCTGTTTTCCATTAAGCATGTAAACTCACTTATAAACATAAGGCTGTTTGCCATTAAGCATATAAACTCACTTATAAACATAAGGCTGTTTGCCATTAAGCATGTAAACTCACTTATAAACATAAGGCTGTTTGCCATTAAGCATGTAAACTCACTTATAAACATAAGGCTGTTACCCTTATGTTTATAAGTGAGTTTACATGCTTAGCCTTATGTTTATAAGTGAGTTTACATGCTTAATGGCAAACAGCCTTATGTTTATAAGTGAGTTTACATGCTTAATGGCAAACAGCCTTATGTTTATAATTGAGTTTACATGCTTAATGGCAAACAGCCTTATGTTTATAAGTGAGTTTACATGCTTAATGGCAAACTGCCATTAAGCATGTAAACTCACTTATAAACATAAGGCTGTTTGCAATTAAGCATGTAAACTCACTTATAAACATAAGGCTGTTTGTCATTGAACATGTAAACATAAAACAGTGCAAGTGGATTAAACTTTTAGGAGGAAGATAATAAACAATAGAGAAAGAGCAAGTGCCGGGCAAGTCGCCCATCATACCGTAACTTCAAGCTACCGTATTTTTACCGGTTTTGCTGGCATTACAGTTTCCCTTTAAAAGCCTTCAAAATCCTCCTGTTCGTCATCTGATTTCATAAATAAATCAATGATATCTTGTGATACATTTGTAAGGCAGTCATCGTATGGATCTAATTCCTTATCAGATGGTGTGGTCTCAGCTTCGGCTTCCTCTTCATCTTGCCACAAGTAGTCATCCTCCATACCATCTAATGAATTTGATATGCCACACTTCTTGAAAGACCTGATTACTGTTTCTGCATTAATATCATTCCAGGCTTTTAGGACAAACTTGCATAAAACATCCAACTGTGGAGCACGCATGTTTCCTCCCTTTGTGAATGACTTTTCGCCGCTAACCATCCACTCATTCCACTGTTCTCGAATGCGATCTTTAAGTGGCTTGTTTAGGCACACATCCAGTGGCTGTACCAACGATGTCAATCCTGCAGGAATAACTGCTGCATCTGTGTTTATTCTTGCCAGCCTTTGCTTGGTGCTGGGAGTTAAATGAGCCCTGAACATATCCCACACCAGTAGACTACGTTTTTGAATAAGTCCACCTGGTCGCCTGCTCCATACATTATCAAGCCATAGCTTTACCCCTTCTTCATCCATCCAGCCTTTTTCATTCACATGTACAAAACAACCAACAGGGAACTTGAGTTTCGGCATTGTTTTCCTTTTAAAAATAATCATTGGTCTCAATTTGGCGCCATCAGCTGTGCATGCTAGTACTACTGTAAAACTGGACTTTTCATGTCCTGTTGTTTTAATTAAAATAGTTTTTTCACCTTTTTGATGGACAGTTTTATTTCCAACCATATCAAAATTCATGGGAGTTTCATCCATATTTCCAATACTACTTAACATATAGCCATATTTATTGCGCTGTTTTATTACGTATCGATGGAAACTATTTACTTTGGCATCAAGATCTGCAGGTAATTTTTGTGCAATTTTCGTCTTTTGCCTCAGTACCAGATTATGCCTTTCCAAGAATCTACTACACCAGGATACAGTGGCCTTAAATCCGTTGCTGTGATCTGGGTTAGATTTGGCCCACTGAAGTGCAAACAAACGTATTTTATTTCGTGTCACCACATAACCGTTTTGGCGATGCTCATTCACCGTGTCTGCAACATGTTTTTCGACTTCTGGCCAATGTGGGATACCTCTTCTTAAGGCACACTTACCCCTTGGCATACTCTTTAATGCTTTTTCATTTGCTTTCCAGTTCCGAACCATCTTTTCTGTTATTCCATATTGTCTTGCAGCAGCACAATTATTATGCTCCATGGCAAAGTTTATAACTTTAAGTTTGAAACTGACTTCATATTTCTTTCTTCTTGCTTGTAGAGCCATGACTGCTAGCTACCATATTTGTATACTGTACTGTATGTACCGTACTGGTGTTGTACTGTAAAAAAAAAGTTAAAATGAAGTACCGGTCTAACAACTTTTAAGCACACACACGGTACATACGGTACATACACATATACCGGTTCATACCGTATATACCAGTATATATACGGTATATATAAGCTAGGACTGAAGGACACATTAGCCCAGTGTACAGGGGAACCTGGGTATAGCTGGCACACAGATCTTGTAGTAGTATTACCGTAAATTAAAATACAATATTATTGGTAGAGGAAGGAGAGAGGGAGGGAGAGGAAGGAGAGAGGGAGGGAGAGGAAGGAGAGAGGGAGGGAGAGGAAGGAGAGAGGGAGGGAGAGAGGGAGGGAAGAGGAAAGAGAGAGGGAGGCAGAGGAAGGAGGGAGGGAGAGAGAGAGGGAGGGAGGGAGGGGGAGAGAGAGGGAGGGAGGGAGAGAGAGAGAGAGGGAGGGAGGGGGAGAGAGGGGGGAGAGAGGGAGGGAGAGAGGGAGGGATAGGGAGGAGAGTGAGGGATGGGGGGAGGGAGAGAGGGAGGGGGAGAGAGGGAGGGAGAGAGGGAGGGGGAGAGGGAGGGGGAGAGAGAGGGAGGGAGGGGGAGAGAGAGAGAGGGAGGGAGGGGGAGAGAGGGAGGGAGAGAGGGAGGGATAGGGAGGAGAGGGAGGGATAGGGAGGAGAGGGAGGGATAGGGAGGAGAGGGAGGGATGGGGGAGAGGGAGAGAGGGAGGGGGAGATAGGGAGGGAGAGAGGGAGAGGGGGAGAGAGAGGGGGAGAGAGAGGGGGAGAGGGAGGGGGAGAGAGAGGGATAGGGAGGAGAGGGAGGGATAGGGAGGAGAGGGAGGGATAGGGAGAAAGGGGGCAAGAGAGAAAAAAAGTGAGAGGGATGGGGGTTGGAGAGAGAGGGGGAGAAAGAGGGAGAGTGAGCAAAGTTAGCAAAGAAATTCCTTAACCACTGAGGAGTCACATAATCCATATTACTCAGATGGGCAAGGGTTATCAGAGCAGAGGAGACATTAAGGCATAGTATATAGCAGCATGAAACAGTTCCCTTAGATTTGTAACACACAGACTAGCACAGTGTCTGTAAAACTTTCAGCAGAAAAAAAACACTCTAGTGGAAGGCTGTCCCTTTAATCACATTTCTTCCCTGCACAATTTGCTCCGTAGCAGATGTCACATGACCAGCTACACTACAGCCAGACATCCAAATTCCAGTGCGGTCATGTGACATCTGCTACAGAGCAAATTGTGCAGGAAAGAAATGTGATTAGCAGAGAAAGATACCGGGTACGGTATTTAAAGTACGGTACGGTAAAGCCTTCCTAGTGTTTTGTTTTCAGCCCTTGTAGGGAGTGGGACCCCTCATCAGGACTGGACTCCTGACGGTGGGCTGACTGACTGTCTGACTGAGACTGCACAGCACATCGCAAAGCTCCAGCTACTAATATGATATACGGTATATGATTGATTACCGTATATCATATTAGTAGCTGGAGCTTTGCGATGTGCTGCGTCAAAATTTCTTCTGCGATGTTCTGCCTCAATATAACCCCCATATAACCTGTCCTGCTGCCCTGCTGTCACCGTGACCTACCTCGCTCACTCAGTCTGAACCAGTGCACCGCAGTCGCACAGACCACTTCTGCTTGAATCTGGATTCACTGTCGTCTTCGGCAGGGCAGGGCAGCACGCCACAAACAAGTCACTCTCAGCAGCTCCCTCCTGCTCACTCTTCTTCCCGCCTGAAGTCTGTGTCGGCGCGACCACTACGTCATGCTGCTCTGTGCAATCAAGGCGCATCATTGGCCAGCACAGCCGGGGGCCTATCTAGGGTGGTATGGGCCAGGAGCTGCAACTCAATCCATTCACAGTGTGACTAGCGTGTCCGACTCCTCCCCACATGTCACACAGCTCACTGGTGCTTAAATAACTCAGTAATAATAAGGGTTATAAAAAGTCACCCGGCGTATAAGACGACCCTCGACTTTTGAGAAGATTTTCAAGAGTTAAAAAGTTGTCTTATACGCCGGAAAATACGGTAGTTATGTTTAGGAGCAGAAGTGCACTCCTAGGAACTAACTGTTGATTGGTGGCTGCAGATATATGCCTCTTGTCATTGGCTCACTCAATTTGCTCAGCTAGCTCGCAGTAGTGCATTGCTGATCCTTAAACAAAGAATACCAAGTGAATTAAGCAAATGTGATACTATAAGTAAATTAGAAAGTTGTGTTAAACTTAAACTGGTGATTATTTGAACACCTTTTCTATCCAAAGAGGTGTTGAGAGTTACCAAAGACATTACTGGGAAGGGGGGGGGGGTGGTACCATGAATTACCGCACCGAGTGACACCAACCCTAGTGACACCACTGGCTAATACTACTACTACTAATAATTTATTTGTACACCCACCAAATTCATTATTTTGTTGAATATTCTCCATGACACCAGTCTTTATAAAATGCACATGGTGATATTTAAATACATTTTTCATCCTCTACTTTAAATATTTTATTTGTGCTGTATGTTAAATGTTACATTTGAGTTAAATGCTGAATATGCTGGCGAATGTCATATTTCCCATCACAGTCTAATAGTTTCAAATGTATTTGAAATAGCAGTTACTTTACTTTCATTCAAATTCAAATTACTTGAACATTGAACAAAAGGTATGAAAATTTGAAAACTTTTTAAACTGAACACTTGCCTGCAATTTTGAATTAACTTGACAGAATAAATTGAGACTTCTGCATATATTCAAATATTTTTACACATTAGTCTATCCCTAATCACTGATATTTAGCATCAGATAAAACCATGGGCAAGATTACATATTAAGAGGTTTTGGTATCACATATACGGCGCTGCATATAAATGCGGCACGTATATTTCACCCGTTGACCGCAATTTTACTCCCATAAGCTAACATAGAACCGCGTCGCAAATCGCTATCACATATTCAGCGCAAGGACTTACACAGTGAAAATGGAGAAATTTTACTCCATTTTCACTTCGCCACACATAGGCAGGCACTGCAAGCTTTACACTGAAAATGTGAGCACCGTAAGTCATGTAACTTAACGTAAACCAATTGTTTAAATCAGCCAATAGGATTTCTGTAGCTCTCATCCTATTGGCTGATTTAAATTTGAAGAATCAAATCAGCCAATAGGAATGCAAGGGACGCCATATTTAAACGCGTACCTTGAATTCTCTATCAAGTGTACGGTGATGATCGTACGAAGAGGATCCTCCACGCTTCATGGCTCCGCAGTCGCCGGTCCGGCTCCTCGCTCATCTGCACTGGCTTGGTCCTGGATGAAGAAGAAGGAGGTCCTGGAAGAAGATGTCTTCCGCTTGGAAGAAGACTTCACCTCCTGGAACAGGATCTTCTCCGCAGGACTTCAGGAACGGTGAGTACCTATTTGGGGGTTAGCCTTAGGCTTTTTTTTTTTTTTTTTTATTTTTTTTTTTTTAGATTAGGCATTTATTGGGTACTCTTAAACGAGTTGAATTCCCTTTTAAAAGCAGTAAAAGAGCTGAATGCCCTTTTAAGGGAAATGCCCATACAAATTCCACTTTGGGGGCAATGAGTAGTTTAGGATTTTTCAGTGTTAGTTTTTTTTATTTTGGGGGTTTTGTGGGTGGGGGGTTTTACTGTTAGAGGGGGGACTTAGTATTTTTTAAGGTAAAAGAGCTGTTTAACTTAGGGCAATGCCCTACAAAAGGCCCTTTTAAGGGCTATTGGTAGTTTAGTATTAGATTAGGCAGTGTTTTGGGGGGGGCTTTTTTATTTTCCTAGGGATTAGGTTTAATTCTTTTATTTTTGATAATTTGGTTTATTATTTTATGTAGTGTTATACTTTTTTTTTTTTAAATCTTAGATTAATTTAATTTGTAATTTTTTTATTTTTAAGTAATGTTAGCTTTTTTATTTTAATTGTAACTTAGTATTTTTTAATTTAGGTAATTGGGGGGTTAATTTAGGGGGTGTTAGGGGGTTTAGTAATTTAATTAGTTATTTGCGTTGTGTGGGTTTGGCAGATTAGGGGTTAATAGATTTATTATAATTATTGCGTTGTGTGGGTTTGGCGGATTAGGGGTTAAAAGTTTTATTAGGTTTATTGCGAAGTGGGTTAATGGCGGATTAGGGTTTAATACATTTATTAGGTTTATTGCGATGTGGGTTAATGGCAGATTAGGGGTTAATACATTTATTAGGTAGATCGCGATGTGAGTGAATTGCAGATTAGGGGTTAATATATTTATTAGGTAGATCGTGATGTGGGTGAATGGCAGATTAGGGGTTAATACATTTATTAGGTAGTTTGCGATGTGGGTGAATGGCGGATTAGGGGTTAATACATTTATTAGGTAGTTTGCGATGTTGGGGTTGGCGGATTTTGGGGTTAATACATTTATTATTAGTTCCGATATGGGGGTGATGGCAGATATAGGGGTTTTTATGTGTCGGGTTTATTTTTGGGAGGCATGTTAGATTTTTACGGGAGATTTAACTTTTTTTTTCTTAGGTGCCGGCAGCTTCTAAAGTGCCGTAAGTCCCTGGCGACTCCAGAAATTTGTATTTATGCACATTTCTGGACATCGCTAGTTTATCCAACTTACATCACTTTATGAACTGCCGGCGCCGTATATGTAATTCCCTGATGTGCAAGGGGAAATTACGGGCGACGTGGGTTTCAGCAGTTACGCTAAAGCATGCGCCGTATATGTAATCTCGCAGCAAAGTCCACACTACACTATTAACCTCTAAACCGGCAGCCCCCAACGCATAGTAAAAAAAAAACTACACTATTAACCCCTTAAACCTGCTAGCCCCAACACATTGTAAAACACTACACTATTAACCCCTAAACCGCCAGCCCCCCAACACAGAATAACCAACTAACGTCTAACCCCCTAACCTAACACCCCATAAGTTAACCCAAAATATACTAACCTTTACCAACAAAAACCTAACTACCTTTTAAAAAAAAAAAAACAACTTACCTGTGAAAGTAAAAAAAAAATCTAATCTTACCTTTTAAAATAAATACAAAAAGGGATTTTGTATTTAGCTCTATTGCTGCCCAGATAAAAAAAAAAGTTCACCCATAAACCCCCCCAAAAAAATAAAACAAAAAAGCCCATGATAGTACTCTCCAAAGATGATGCTGGCGGTGCTCCATCTTCATACTGGCGGTGGTCCATCTTCTTATCTTCATTCTGGCGGCGGTGGTGACGGTCTTCACGGAGGTCCTCTTCATGCAGTCACCAGCCGCACACTGAATTTGGAATGCAAGGTAAGGGCTATTTGTAGTTTAGTGTTAGAATATTTATTTTTTGGTGTTTTTATTAGGGATGCATCGAAATTTCGGCCACAGAAACGTTTTGGCCAAAAATTGCATTTTTGGCTATTTCAGTTTTTTGTTTTTTTTTGCCTGTTATTTTTGGTAAAATTATTGTGTAGCATATTTCAAATTTAATGCTAGCCTAGAGCTGCTGTTTGAGCTCATTACTTGACTTACTGTTTTGCATATAATAATAGTTTTCTAGTACTATACTTTATTTGGATAATTGGTAAAATAAAAACTGTTAAATCTGATTCTGTTACAAAGAACTAAATAAAGAATAATACAGTCTATTGATATGTAATATTGTTTTAAGTAGGAATGCGCCGAGATTTTGGTTGCAGAAACATTTTGGCTGAAAATGGCATTATCGTTTTTTGCCTGTTTTTTTATTTCTTGGTAAAATTATTGTGTAGCATATTCATTTTTTAAGATATTTTTGTCTAATTTTTAGTGTGTTACTTTCAATAAAAGTGTGGTTATTTTATTTTATTGGCTTGCAGGTTTTCAATTCAGATTCATTAATTAAATAGTCTAATTATGCAAAAAAAACTTTTAAAATAATAAAAAAAAACATTTTCGGTTTTGGATTTCGGCCAAGTGCATCCTGGATTTTTGGGTTTGGTTTAGGTCCAGAATTTCCATTTCAGTGCATCACTAGTTTTTATTTTTATTTTGTGGTATTAGAAAAGGCATAACTCTTTTTTTATTTTTGGTAATTTCTTTGTTAATTTTTGTAATATTCGGGTTTGTTATTTTTTGTAAAGTAAGGTTTTTGTATTTCAAAAGGTAAGATTAGATTTTATTTACTTTCACAGGTAAGTTTTTATTTTTTTAAAGGTATTTTTTTTTTTTGGTAAAGGTAGGTTTAGTCTATTTTTGGTTAACTTAGGGGTTGCTAGGTTAAGAGGTTTAGATGTTAGTGGATTATTTTGCATTGGGGAGTTTAGAGGTTAACAGTGTAGAAGCTTACTTTGCTGTGGGGTGTGTTGCGGTTTAGGGGTTAAAAGTGTAAAGAAGTAGTTTGCGATGTGGGGGGTGTCGGTTTAGAGGTTCATAGTAAAGTTTACTGCAACTGTTTCATCTGGACAAACTCTTTATGCAACCTTTTAGGTTGCGTAAAAAGTTTGAGCAGTAAATGCGATTGCATTCTCATGATCGCATTTACTTTTAACTTGAAAAACGAGCGCATATTACCGCTCTGTGCTACCCATAGAAAATATGGGGAGCACAAATTACTGCAATTTTGCACAAACAAATTCAAGGTCATTTTAACATCACTTGTGCTATGGATTTGAGCGTAAAGAACACTGAGATCTCGCAATTGTGTTTAGACTCCTCGTGCTAATGATAGCCCTCCACTTGTAATCTGGCCCAGTATAAATTATCATTGTTTCATAGATAGTTTTTACTCTTCATACAGCATATTGACATATGCCTCATGCACCTGCATTTACACACAGCATCTGCATTATTATTATCAGAAGACGTAATTTATATAACGTGTACGTATTAACGACAGGCTGGCTCAGTGTTTCTATACTATACACATATACTGTGTACACATATTGCTAATGCAGGTGCATTGCACAAACGCTTCCATTCAAAATTGAAATGCATTAAAGCAACAGTAAAGTCAAAATCAAGATGTTTGAGCAGCAATTTACTTCTATTATCTAATTTGCATTGTTCTTTTGGTATCTTTTTTTCAATTGCATACATAGGTAGGCTTAGGAGCATCAATGGACTACAGGGAGCTGAATGCTGATTGGTGGTTGAACATATATGCCTCTTGTCATTGGTTCACTTGTGTTCAGCTAGCTCAAAGTAGTGCATTGCTGCTTCTTCAACAAAGGAGTTGGTTAAAATGATATACTCTGCCTGAGTTATGAAAGAAACATTTTGGGTTTTCGTTAAAGGGACATGAAACCCAAATTATTTTTTGCATTTTTCAAATAGAGAATACAATTTTTAAAAAGTTTCCAATTTACTTCTATTATTAAATTTACTTTGTTAAACTTTTTAACATTGTTGAAAAACTGCTGACATATAGTGCTGCAGACACGTGCACACTCCTGAGCTTACACCACTGCTTTTCAACAAAGGATAACAAGAAAATAAAGAAAATTTGATAATAGAAGTAAATTGGATTATTTTTTTTTAATTGTATTCTCTATCTGAGAACAATTGTGGGTTGTATGTCTCTTTAAGTGCATGGTTCAGTAACAGTAAGAATTCTAGAACACAGATGTTTTCACTGCTTCTATTAACCCGTTCCAAGAAATATTGGTCTACATTATTTCTGATTGAACCTTGTTAATATCTTAAAAAGCCATTTGAATGAAACCCCCTTTATTTTGTAAGAGCATTTTATCTTTATACCAATTCCATATAGCTGGGTGTACAAAACCTATACAGATGCCTGGGCTATTTTAGGGCAACAGTTATGTGTGTGTTTTGTTTTAACCATATAGACTACAGGCAGGATGAACATGTAATTGTGTTTCCTTTCATCACTATTCAAGAAGGTACATTTTATGATACAATTGTTGTCATAGTTTTGGTGAATTGACTTGTTACACTACCATTTATATAATGTACTCTATAAGAGACGCTAATGGTAGAAAAAAAAAAACCACTCATTATTGTACAGATGTCCACAATATTCCCTTTATATACCATACTCTACTTTGTCTCCTTGATTTCCTTAAGAATCCTCTTCTTTGAAGTTAAATCAGACCAGATGCATCCAACATGGCAACTGCAATAATCTACTTATGTTTCTGGAGTCAGCCGACCACATCCTTAGTGCCATTAAGCACCCACACACCACCAAGGTTGCTAGCTGATAGCAGCACCCAAACAGCTCTATGGATTTATTTTATTGTACAATGGAATGTGAATGATCATTCTGCTGTTTTGTAGTAAACGTACAGATTTTAACTTTGCTCTCAAAATAAAGATAACCACCCACACTGACAGAGCAAGGTCAGTTACTCATCCCAATACATTTTAAACTGGCACACTTACGTATCTTAGAAAATATATTTAAAAAGGTAATTTAGGAAATATATGGTTAAAAAAAAAAACTATAATAGTATCTGTCTAATTGTATAAATTGATCAACAAAGTATATATATATATATATATATATATATATATATATATATATATATATTCACACACACAAAATTGCAGTTTAATATCCTTACAATACTTCTGGAAATGCATTTGCATCAGTTTCATTATTTCAAATTTACTCTATGTTTCAGTTCAAAATATGTTGATGATGATGAATTTAAAATTGCAAATCAAGCAAATGCCTTAGGAAATAACATACTTAAAGGTTCGCATTTCAGTTTGGAGTATGTAACATATCAAAGTAATCTTAAACAGAAAAAAAAAATCAGCAGATAGAGAAAATGTAGAATAATGACAATTGTACGCTCAAAGGGGAAGTAATAGTACAAATCCAAATTTGGGATTCAAACGGCTAGATTACGAGTTGTGCGTTAAGGTTAAAAAACCAGCGTTAAAAGGTCCTAACGCTGCTTTTTTACGCCCGCTGCTATTACGAGTCTTGCAGGTATAGGTGTCCCGCACACTTTGTTGGGACTTTCTATGGGACTTCCATAGCGCTGGTATTACAAGTCTGTCAGTAGTTATGAGTTTTACACTACAACGCTGTAGCATAAAACGAAAGTGCTAAAGTACACTAACACCCAAAAACTACCTATTAACCCCTAAACCGAGGCCCTCCCGCATCGCAAACACTAAAATAAAATTATTAACCCCTAATCTGCCGCTCCGGAGATCCCCGCCACTATAATAAACATATTAACCCCTAAACCGCCGCACTCCCGCCTTGCAAACACTAGTTAAATATTATTAACCCCTAATCTGCCGTCCCTAACATCGCCGCCACCTACATTATACTTATTAACCCCTAATCTTCTGCTCCGGACATCGCCGCCATATTTATTAACCCCTAATCTGATGCCCCTAACATCGCAGCCACCTACCTACACTTATTAACCCCTAATCTGCCGCCCCCAAAGTCGCTGCCACTATTCTAAATTTATTAACCCTTTAAACCTAAGTCTAACCCTAACCCTAACACCCCCTAACTTAAATATAATTTAAATAAATCTAAAAAAAATTACTATCATTAACTAAATTATTCCTATTTAAAACTAAATTCTTACCTATAAAATAAACCCTAAGCTAGCTACAATATAACTAATAGTTACATTGTAGCTAGCTTAGGGTTTATTTTTATTTTACAGGCAAGTTTGTATTTATTTTAACTAGGTAGAATAGTTATTAAATAGTTATTAACTATTTAATAACTACCTAGCTAAAATAAATACAAATTTACCTGTAAAATAAAACCTAACATAAGTTACAATAACACCTAACACTACACTACAATTAAATCAATTCCCTACATTAAATACAATTAAATAAATTAAATTAAATTAGCTAAATCACAAAAAAAAACACACTAAATTACAGAAAATAAAAAACAAATGACAGATCTTTAAACTAATTACACCTAATCTAATAGCCCTATCAAAATAAAAAAGCCCCCCAAAATAAAATAAAAACCCTAGCCTAAACTAAACTACCAATAGCCCTTAAAAGGGCCTTTTGTGGGGCATTGCCCCAAAGAAATCAGCTCTTCTACCTGTCAAAAAAAAAAAATACAAACACCCCCCCAACAGTAAAACCCACCACCCACACAACCAACCCCCCAAATAAAACCCTAACTAAAAAAACCTAAGCTCCCCATTGCCCTGAAAAGGGCATTTCAATGGGAATTGCCCTTAAAAGGGCATTTAGCTCTATTGCTGCCCAAACACTAACCTAAAAATAAAACCCACCCAATACACCCTTAAAAAATCCTAACACTAACCGAAGATTCACTTACCAGGAGAAGTCTTCATCCAAGCGGGAAGATGTCCTCAATGAAGCCGGCAGAAGTGGTCCTCCAGACGGGCAGAAGTGGTCCTCCAGACGGGCAGAAGTCTTCACCCAGACGGCATCTTCTATCTTCATCCTTCCGACGCGGAGCAGCTCTATCTTCAAGAAATCCGGCACAGAGCATCCTTTTCAAACGACGTCTTCTTCGGAATGAATATCTCTTTAAGTGACGTCATCCAAGATGGCATCCCTTAGATTCCGATTGGCTGATAGAATTCTATCAGCCAATCGGAATTAAGGTAGAAAAAATCCTTTTGGCTGATGCAATCAGCCAATAGGATTGAACTTCAATCCTATTGGCTGATCCAATCAGCCAATTGGATTGAGCTCGCATTCTATTGGCTGATTGGAACAGCCAATAGAATGCCAGCTCAATCCTATTGGCTGATTGCATCAGCCAATTAGATTTTTTTTACCTTAATTCCGATTGGCTGATAGAATTCTATCAGCCAATCGGAATCTAAGGGATGCCATCTTGGATGACGTCACTTAAAGAGATGTTCATTTAGAAGAAGACGTCGTTTGAAGAGGATGCTCTGCGCCGGATGTCTTGAAGATGGAGCCGCTCCGTGTCGGAAGGATGAAGATAGAAGATGCTGTGTGGGTGAAGACTTCTGCCCGTCTGGAGGACCACTTCTGCCCGTCTGGAGGACCACTTCTGCCGGCTTCGTTGAGGACATCTTCCCGCTTGGATGAAGACTTCTCCCGGTAAGTGAATCTTCGGGGGTTAGTGTTAGGATTTTTTAAGGGTGTATTGGGTAGGTTTTATTTTTAGGTTAGGGCTTTGGGCAGCAATAGAGCTAAATGCCCTTTTAAGGGCAATGCCCATCCAAATGCCCTTTTCAGGGCAATGGGGAGCTTAGTTTTTTTTTAGTTAGGGTTTTATTTGGGGGGTTTGATTGTGTGGGTGGTGGGTTTTACTGTTGGGGGTGTTTGTATTTTTTTTTACAGGTAAAAGAGCTGATTTATTTAGGGCAATGCCCTGCAAAATGCCCTATTAAGGGCTATTGGTAGTTTAGTTTAGGCTAGGTTTTTTTTTATTTTGGGGGGGCTATTTTTTTAGGTCTATTAGATTAGGTGTAATTATTTTAAAGATCTGTAATTTGTTTTTTATTTTCTGTAATTTAGTGTTTTTTTTGTGATTTAGCTAATTTAATTTATTTAATTGTATTTAATGTAGGGAATTTATTTAATTGTAGTGTAGTGTTAGGTGTTATTGTAACTTAGGTTAGGTTTTATTTTACAGGTAAATTTGTATTTATTTTAGCTAGGTAGTTATTAAATAGTTAATAACTATTTAATAACTATTTCACCTAGTTAAAATAAATACAAACTTGCCTGTAAAATAAAAATAAAACCTAAGCTAGCTACAATGTAACTATTAGTTATATTGTAGCTATCTTAGGGTTTATTTTATAGGTAAGTATTTAGTTTTAAATAGGAATAATTTAGGTAATGATAGGAATTTTATTTAGATTTATTTAAATTATATTTAAGTTAGGGGGTGTTAGGGCTAGACTTAGATTTAGGGGTTAATACATTTAATATAGTGGCGGCGACGTTGGGGGTGGCAGATTAGGGGTTAATAAGTGTAGGTAGGTTGCATTAGGCGACATTAGGGGAGGGAGATTAGAGGTTAATAAATATAATGTAGGTGGCGGCAATGTCCGGAGCGGCAGATTAGGGGTTAATAAATATAATATAGGTATCTGCGATGTCGGGGGCGGCAGATTAGGGGTTAATAAGTGTAAGATTAGGGGTGTTTAGACTCGGGGTTCATGTTAGGGTGTTAGGTGTAAACATAAAATGTGTTTACCCATAGGAATCAATGGGGCTGCATTACTGAGTTCTACGCTGCTTTATTGCAGGTGTTGGACTTTTTCTCAGCCGGCTCTCCCCATTGATGTCTATGGGGAAATTGTGCACGAGCACGTACGACCAGCTCACCGCTGACTTAAACAGCGCTGTTATTGGAGTGCGGTATGGAGCTCAATTTTGCTCTACCCGTAATACCAGCGCTGCAGGTAAGTGAGCGGTGAGAAAAAACTGCACTGTAGCACCGCACAGCTCATAACACAAGACTCATAATCTAGCCGAAAGTCTGGATTGATGAACTTGGTAGAAAGGGCAAAAGCAGGAAAAACTCACAACTACTACAAAAAAATATCTAGTAAACGTATTGTAGAAAAGAAGCCATTTCCATGGAGAAAAGTGGTATAATTTGTATTGTCCCTTTACCCCCATATTTTGAGCTAGAATACGAGTGTTGTCTTAACTGTAGCGCGCAAGCGATATGGTTTTTTTCTATATATTATGAATTGAAAGTGAACGCGTTCGCTCAAGTGTAATCAAATTTAATGCCAGGTTAGCGAGACTTCACAGGTCGCGTAAACGGTAGGGGAAGAAAAAAGAGTTGGATTAAACACAACATAAATATATGTAAAAGTACAGTTACACTTATATAAACAATGTCTGATAAAAAATTGTAAAAAAAACTAATTATTAAAAAAAAGTTATAAAGGCTCAAAGACATGGGGGCTGATTTATCAAGCCGTCAATCGGCCCCAATGCATCTGTTTATGTGCGACCCTTCAGGCTCACCACAATGGTCTTAAGATCGCTACTCCTTAACTCGTCCGCCACCTCTGAAGTGGAGGACAGCAATCAGCCGATTGGATACAATCGAGTTGATTGACACCTCCTGCTAGCGACCTACTGGCCGCAAATCTGCAGGGGGCCGCATTACACAAGCACTTCTTGTGAAATGCTTGTGCAATGATAAATGCCGACAGCATATGCTATCAGCATTTATCGATGTGCGGCGGACATGATCCGATAAATATATATATGTATAGATGTGATTGTATGTACATATGAATTTAAGTATTTATGTGTTTTACTGTATATGTACTGTACAAATGTAATATACCAATGTTCTTCACGTGCAGGATAATGTACTTTTTATTGTAAATACATATATATATATACTTGTATATCTATTCCTATAGATGTATAGGTATAGATATG
Source organism: Bombina bombina (assembly GCF_027579735.1). Classification (NCBI taxonomy): domain Eukaryota; kingdom Metazoa; phylum Chordata; class Amphibia; order Anura; family Bombinatoridae; genus Bombina; species Bombina bombina. The sequence goes on from NC_069499.1 coordinate 452,008,284, forward strand.
TATTTTACATTAATAGTATCAGCTATATATAGAAATATATATTTGATAATAAAAAGTATATTATTTTCTATGTGAAGCACATAGGAATGTAAAATATGCGTAATGTGCATTGGGGTTTGCAACTTAGGACTAACGCGGTCAGGTTTGCACACATGAAGAATTGCTACCTTTAATGTGCGTCATTGAAATTCTAAATATAAACTATTAAAAAATATTAATACAAAATATTTAAAATTATTATGCATACTGTAAAAAAAATTATAATAAAAAATATGTATATATATATTGCCCCTAACCTCTCCTCCTTTAAATGTTCCCTAAAGACCTTTCTGTTCAGGGAAGCTTATCACCCAACTTATCAACAAACTAACTTCACTTAAATAACAGTTGCCCTCTATCTCCTCACTAATATCATTCTCACCTCTGCAGTCCCCACCTCCTGTTTCCCATCCTCCTACCCGTCTAGATTGTAAGTTCCCACGGTAATAGGGCCCTCAATTCCCCCTGTATTTGTCTGTAAAATTTTGTGTCTTATCGTATTGTTTCTCCACTGTACTGTTATCCTTGTACCCATGGGCAGCACTGCGGAATTTGTCGGCGCTTTATAAATAAAGAATAATAATTATATATATATATATATATATATATATATATATATATATAGGGATTGAAGATAGCAATTCTTCATGTGCACTAACCCAAACGCATTAGTGAAGTTAACGCATGAGTGGGAGCGCTGAATAGATATTGGCCTGATAGGTTATTTACCTTCTTGCCTAGACACATATGACCATTAACCCTTTCCTACCCATATATGCCTCCGTTCTCAATAAATCACATTTGTAACAATGAAAAATGTTCATAAATAAAATGTAATTAGAATGTTTATCCGGAAGTTTTTTTTTTTCTGCTCTCCCTTCAAGCTCAGCCAGTTTATTTATTATTGGCTTGTGGTTTCAATTAGCAGACATATATTTATTTATTTTTTCCATTTTCAAAAGCTTTATTAATAGATAAAAAGAAAGCAGTACATATAACAAGAAATGCTCTTCACATGGGACTCAGGTACATTATTCATATTTCAAACGTGGATGGCAACCCAGGTTAAAACCTGCGTCTAATCCTTTTATCTTACAGGTCGGAAAGGTATAATGAAAGTCTCTTGTTGAAAGGCAGAGTTCTTTATGGCCTTATAAAGATCATTGGGATGTTGTCATATTTGCCATCTAATAAGTTACTCAATACCATCGGGATGTGAACAGGCCCGAGGTCCCGATGTTACATTTCATAATACTTAACAAGATAACATAAAAAGTATACTGGCATTTATGAATTTTAGAAATGGATAATTTAGTCTCCTGACATGTGCTTACACTCATACCCCACGTCAAGCGTATTCTAAAATGTATATTAGAGTAAGTAGAGAAGAAAGGCACGAAATGAAAGAGAAGATGAGAAAAGAAAGGGAGGGGGGAGGGATAGGGTAAGTGTTGAGAGGTGAGGGGGAGTGGAAGGGTGAGAGGGGCCGAACGGGCTCCCCATATATGGATCTCCAAAAGACCACATGAGAGCAATGGGTATCCAATATTAGTCATCTATGTGTTAGGTTCCAGATTAGGGGCATAGGGCCTCCAAAGCTCCAACATGTACTCATGTATCTCTATGTTGTCATCTCTCATGTATCTGAATCTCTCGAGCTGCAGGTGCCTGTCAACTTGGTTTAACCAATCAATTATGGATGGGACTTCAACCTTCTTCCACTTCCTGGGAATGAGGGATTTAGCACTGTTGAGCATGATAAAGAAGAACTGTTTTGTGGGTTTGTCTTTTAGTTTGGGAAGGCCATGGAATAGGAGGAGGCTGGGCGATCTATTTAAGGAGATACTAAGTTTGGTTTCCATGATGTCTAGGATTGAATTCCAAAAGGGCCCAATAAACCCACACTCCCACCAAATGTGGAGAAGAGTATCCTGCTCCCCACATCCCCACCAGCACCGCCTGTCTGTGTGTTTGTAAATTCTTTGTATTCTGTCTGGAGTAAGATACCACCGGGACAAAAATTTATAGTTAGACTCCAACACCTTTGCTGATACCGAAGCTCTTGTGTGGGCAGTCAAACTTTTAAACCATTCCTTATCGGACGGGGTAGCTAGGCAATGTAGACAAATGGTATCCACAGCACCAATTAGGTAAAAGAAAATACCTTTATTTTCACATTACATGCTTTTAATTCTGTATGATGCCCGTGGAGAAAGGGTTACTGCCACCCTTACAGCAACATAGACAAATGGTATCCACAGCACCAATTAGGTAAAAGAAAATACCTTTATTTTCACATTACATGCATGTAATGTGAAAATAAAGGTATTTTCTTTTACCTAATTGGTGCTGTGGATACCATTTGTCTATGTTGCTGTAAGGGTGGCAGTAACCCTTTCTCCACGGGCATCATACAGAATTAAAACCTACTTTAAGAAACCAACAGGTGCTGTACTCATTTACTACTTTTGTAGCTAGGCAATGGTGCTTCTTTATGGGAGAGAATTAAGCGATAAGCTAAAGAGATCATCAATCTAGGTGTATTAGGTAGCAAGCATAGGGATTCTAGTGTAGTAGGTTGTCTGGTTATATTACTCGATTTTTTATCTGTCATGAGGTAGTGCTGAAGCTGTATATAAAAGTACCAGGAAAGCCCAAGTCCGGTTTGTTCCAAGTCCTCTCTTTTCTTGAGCTTTTTATCTGTTAACAGTCAGTGAAAAGTCAGTTGTGCCAACTGGGTCCTATCTACCGTCATCTGTTGTGTGTTTGTAAAGGGCATGTCTGGGTTGTCCACAAAGGGTGTGAGTGGCGATGGGTTTGAGGAAATGTGGGGATGCTCCACTAAAGTTTTGTCCCATCTTGTAAAGAATTCCAGGAGAAGAGGATAGTGCTCCAGGAAGTGTTTGGTTTTATGTAGTTTTGCAACATGCCTGTTAAAACTATTTTCATATAGGTTTTTGCATGTTTAATTGGAATGTAGGAAATCTAGATGTTCCATTTTTATTTTTCCATAATTTATTTTTGGAATAGGTAACTGGGACTTATGGGTTGAAATGGTGTTGGTAAGTAAGCCAAAAAAATAACTGTATTATGTTAAAACATTTAGCATGTCAAACCCTAAAATGCATGTTTTTTTCAGATAACATATCCCTAGGTACTGATTGCTTACTGGCTCATAAGGAAAAACCTTCAAGAGCTATTGGTGGAGAGACATGTGCAGGAAAATCCATTAAAAACATTTCATTATGAAATGTACCAAATAAAAAAATCAATACATTTTTTAATCGATAGTAAAAGTTTTTGGTTCTTCAGCATTTTGGGAGTGAACCTCGTTTTTGTTTTTACGTTAACATTTTCTTTTTCATCACAGCTTAGGTCTGACTTCATAAATTATAACATCACACTATTTGTGAGGCAAGGTTGGTGTTTTATTAAATCAACCAAAGTCTGAAACAATGACTATTATTATTATTATTATCGGTAATTTGTAGAGCACCAACAGATTCCGCAGTGCTATAAACAAAGGGGGAGTACAACAAAACAATTATAGGGATCACATGGGTAGAGGGCCCTGCCAAGAGTTGCACTGTTGTAGTCAGCTCTTAAGAAGGTGATCTACAAACAGCTGGACTCTTAGCATACATGCTAAAGGGGGACTATGGCACAAAATAGCTATTTTTGTAACTTGTTTCAAACCACCTTACTTGCAGCAAACAAAACAATATTGCAAATATAGCATAAGTGTGGTATATTCACCTATGGTCTGTATTGTGCGCAGGGCTAACATGACCAAGTAGCAAGCTCTGCTGTTTATATTCCCATAAAAAAATATACAAATAAAAAACCTTGTTTTTTTTTTTTTTTATATTTGGCAATCATATTTAAATGACTTGAAATGCCATCATATAACTGAGTTTTTCCTTGAAAACAAGCAAAGCGTGTCTAGTGTGTCATAACAGGAATTTGTCCCAGTTATCTAAACTCTAGATCTAAAGGTCTCTGAGCTGTCGAGATATTTAAGAATGCTCGCCAACCGTTCTATTTCCCTGGTGGAATGATCGAAAGCCAATTTTTACCCTGAAAACAGGGAAGGAGATGCATGCATTACAAAAATGCACAATGTAAATCCTAATTGCAATTATCATACAAAACGAATAATTGAACCTGTCACACAAAAATACGCTGGGAAAAATTGTATTGTTAAGGTGCATCAAAAATCATAACAAAATTGTTCATCAAAAATCCTATTTTATCAAAAACATAAAGTTTTATGTAAATTACATAGGAATAAATCGTATTAAAGGGACAGTCTACTCCAGAATTTGTATTGTTCAAAAAGATAGATAATCCCTTTATTAGCCATTCCCCAGTTTTGCATAACCAACACTTTTATATTAATACACTTTACCTCAGTGATTACCTTGTATTTAAGCCTCTGTAGACTGCCCCCTTATTTCAGTTCTTTTGACACACATTTATTTTAGCCAGTCAGTGCTGACTCCTAGGTAACTCCACGGGAGCGAGCACAATGTTATCTATATGGCACACATGAACTAGCACTGTCTAGCTGTATAAAACTGTTAAAATGCCCTGAGATAAGAGGCGGTCTTCAAGGGCTTAGAAATTAGCATATGAGCCTACCTTGGTTTAGCTTTCAACAAATAATACCAAGAGAACAAACCAAATTGGATGATAAAATTAGATTGGAAAGTTGTTTAAAACTGCATGCACTATCTGAATCATGAAAGTTTAATTTTGTCGCTTTAAATATGCACAGGGTAAATCGTAATTAAGTACACTGGATGTGCAAAAAACACATAGAAATTCATACTTATAAGTACAAAATACAAAGCATAATTAATTGTAAAATGGGCTGAACATGGTCGTTCCATGGGCGTGTATGAAATGCCTCTTAAAGGGACAGTCAACACAAGAATTTTTGTTGTTTAAAAAGATAGATAATCCCTTTATTACCCATTCCCCAGTTTTGCAAAACCAACACTGTTATATTAATACACTTTTTACTTCTGTGACTAACTTGTATCTAAGCATCTTCTTACCGCCCCTAATCACATAACTTTTAGTTATTATCTATTGACTTGCATTTTAGCCAATTAGTGCAGTGTCTGCCACTAGCCACGGGCGTGATCACAATGCTATCTATATGGCCTACAAGAGCTAGCTCTCCCCTGCTGTGAAAAGCAAATAAAAAAGAGGCGGCCTTCAAGGGCTTATAAATTATCATATGTGCCTCCCTAGGTTTGCTTTCAACTAGAATACCAAGAGAACAAAGCAAAATTGTTGATAAAAGTAAATTGGAAAGTTGTTTAAAATGACATGCCCTATTTGAAAAATGAAAGTTTTTTTTGGTCTTGACTGTCCCTTTAAATCCCAGCGTAATTATCTAAACATTTCCACCCTACAGATCTCACTGTTTTTTCTTGCAAGTTAAAAGGTGGTGAGCTTATATCAAAATACTAATTACTCGGAAAGGAAAACCTTTGCATACAAAATTTAACATTTAAGATACAGTGCACTGAAAGCAGCTTATTTTGATTTGTATCAGGCATAATATTAAAGTTTAAAAATATGCTGGTTTCCTCGGATTCCTATGTACTTCGTCCTCCGTTGCAAACTTTTACATAGCAGCTAACTCTCATTATTTCTATGGGAGACATCTCGCCACTCACAGAGGCAAAACATATTTTGTCCTGGAGATTCAGGCTTGGTGGTACCCCACTCCTGCTGACTGCTGCTACTGCTTCTCCGAAGATTACAACATACTAGCAGATCGACACTTACTTCTTCTCTCCCTCCCACTACTCCCGATGTTTATTTCGTAACCTAAACCAGGGATAGTTATTTTGCTCAGGGGGTTATGCCTATTATTGCCGTCATGGGGTTGCTATAGTATGCTGTTATTACCAGAGTTAAGATGACTCCTAGCTAAGAGAGAGAGAGAGAGAGAGTGCAAGACTGGCAGGCTGTGAGGGAGACTGCCAGGTAGGGGTGAGAAAGAGTCAGTGAGAGGGCTAGCCAGGAGGGATGGGAGAGAGACAACAAGAGGGTGTGCCGGGGGGGGGGGGGGGGAGAGTCAGTGAGAGGGTGTGCCAGGAGGGGTGTATGTGAGACAACGAGAAGGTGTGTGCCAGGGGGAGGAAAGACAGGGAGAGGGATGCCAGGAGAGGTGGGAGAGAGACAACAAGAGGGTGTGCCGGGGGGGGGGGGGGCAGGGAGAGGGGTGCCAGGAGGGGGATGAGAGAGATTTTTTAATAGGTGAACAGTGTCACAGTAAAAAAAAAAGACCACCTGTCAAGTTTGCAACAGGAGACTGTCTCATTAATTATACAACAGTGAGACCTATATGCAAAATTCTGCAACAGGCAGCTTGCAAAATACTGATGTGTTGTTAGAGAACTAGTGAAGACTGTCAGTGGCTAACATTTTTGTCCCCTAAAATGATGTTGGTTTGTACATTGTATAGTCTTGTCCATCTGTGACTGTTTGATACCTAATAACTAAAATCTCTATATCTGGCTGCACTAAAATGTTAGTGGCTGATATGGAATCTGTATTGTAGAATACTTTAGAGATGAATTTAGGAAGGAGAAACAGGAGACGACTTCCTGCTGGAGGCGGGGCTGGCAGGTAACTGCAGGTAGCTGCAGGTGTACCTGGGAAAGCTCTGCGTCTCTACGAGAGGCCTATTCTATCTCCAGCACATGCTTTTTTCCCTTGGCCGTTTGCAGGCTTGGGAGTTTGGATTTCGATCCTGCATAGGAAGTTCACCTATTCAGCTTAATGGTGCACGATAGCTGGTGCACACTATTTCTGGCGAAAATCTACAGGTGTATCAGTACCCGAGGCCTGTTGGCTCCCGGTGGCTAATTTAGCTTTCCTGTACCGGACCCTGGTGAAACGCTGCTGACATTTCCCTTTGAATTGGAGCACTAGCTCCCCTGAGGCTCTTTAAACCGGCATATACAGCAACTTCTGCCTTCCCGTCCACCTGGGAACCCCCTCACACTCTAGTTCTGCAGCCTGTACCTTGGAATGTATGGAGGGCTAACGTGGTTCCCTAGCTGACCTGGTGGGGTAATAAAAGGAACCAAGAGAAACCCCTGTCAGTAAAATAATAGTAACACGGAACCAGGTGGCTACGATCGATATTGAGAAGTGGCACCCCTGGACTGCTCACCTGGTTGAGCTATATGTCACTCCTCTGTGTGCGGTGAAGGGCCGACTGGAAGCACGGAGAAAACTGTTCATTTCTGGCCCGCCTGGATGGGCCATCATCCTAAGCAGCACTCTTTCCTGCCTCTCGAGGATACCGGTGCTGCCTAAGACACTGCTGCGTGTGTCAGAGTGGGGTGATGTTTGGCTTCTTTTCCCTACTTTGAGTCCGCTTATGGAAGGTACTTGGGCGGCCTGATCCTAGTGTTATCTACCCCTATCGGGCTGGCGGACCTTCTTGGGGCGGAGTGATTTCAGCTCTGTTATATTACCGCTCAGCCTGCCGCCTGAAGAATTGGTTTTTGGGTTTACACAGCTAGGAGTCGGATCATCACTGGATTGTGTGGACACTCCATATCAGGTACTGTGCTTCAATATATCTGGGATGAATTTACGGACACAAAGGTTATTAGAGCGACTGGTAAGTCGTGGGCGGCCACGGCTGGCTACAAAGGGCTATGGACGCAGTATAGAGCTCCCGCAGAAGCTGGGCACTTCCCGCAGAAGCTGGGCACTTACAATACCGAACTGCTAGTAGTGTTAATACTAAGCAGGCTGAAGGCTGATACTCGGTTGTGTTTTTTTTTTCTTTTTTTTCTTCTCCCTGACTGCCATATGTGATACTCTAAACCAGCTTTACAACCCTTTGTATAGACTTCTTTTATTTAGCCTGTTTTATATGCAGTTTGGGGGCAAAGAAAAAAAGAACTCCGCAGCCCCTGAGCTATAGACTTATTTACACACTTTATCCTTGGTGCAAATTTTTTTTTTTTTCTTTCCTTTTTTTTTTTTTTTTTTTTTTTTGAAGACTTGCCAATTTTATGTTTTGTTGTTTTTTTTTTTTCCTGTTTTTTTTTTTTGTACAGTTTTTTGAAGGAATGCTAATTTTATGTTCTGTTTTTCTATGTTTTTATGTTCTGTCCCCCCATCTTATTATCTGAATATCTTGATTACATTTGTTTGAGGATTTGAATTAAGATACAAGTTTGTTGCTTGCTGGCTACACTCCAATTGTTGTAGCAATAAGTCTCTTTACTGTCTTCTTTGTTACTTTGCTCCCCTTATCTACTTTTTCTTTCTCTTTGTTTAGGGAAACTGCCCCACTTTACTGACTACCGCAAGATAATTCAGCACTGGGTCTCTCTGAATGTGTATCTAACTTTTTAAGGGAATAAATTTAGATTTGGTTAGAGGTGAATCCCTGTTAAGATGCACTGAAACGCATATTTGGGTCTTTTCCTAAGTGGATTTAAACTTCTTAGGGATTATATAGATTAAACTGCTGCACTCTGAAATTATGGTGTAGCTAATGAATATAGAATTTATGGAATAAGGTTTCACCTGATAGAATAGTATAAGTATTTCTAATTTCTTTTTCTTTACACTTTGTTCTCTTCCCTCTCAGAGAAAGCAAATTGAGGCTTAAAAGCACATACACTTTGAGGGATTCTCTTCTTTTCTTTTTTTCTTTTTTTTTTTTTTCTCTCACACTGAAATTGCCCTTTTTATTGAATTAAGGTGACTGCTATTTTACAATTGTTGTTTTTGATATTTTCAGTATTAGTATCTTTACAGAATTATATGCACGATAGATACCACAAGGAGATTTTTTCTAGTTGAGTGGAGAGTCACATGTGATATATCGTAGATATATAGATACCGTAGGAGTAATTTTTGCAGGGTCTAGGAAAGTAGTATTTATATAAGCACTTTAGCCGCAGTAGTATTAGTGAATAATGCGCACAATAACACATGGTTAGAGACTATTAAATTAATTAGCAAGGCCTTGCACTTATTGCGGGGCTGTGGTGGGGGTCTTCCCCTTTTTTTTTTTTTTTTTTCTCTCTTTTTCTTGACACATTGTAATTTAACAAGGAATACGCCTGGTCCATGGACAGGTATTTGCATCAAAGGGGCTCTCCTTCCAATATGCCTCCTAAGTCAAAAGAAAAAAAAGGGAGTAGCAGGAATCTGGATTCTAGCATAGTCTCCCCTCAAGATAAGGGTTTTTTTAACCCCCCTTCTAATAGCATGGCAGAATTTGCAGCCGAAGTAGCTAAAATTCTGTCACCCCAATTTGACTTGATCAAACAGGAGATCAGAAATGAGATATCTAATCTCACCATAGAAGTTAGGCAATTCTCATCTAGAATAGATGAAATCGAGAATAGAATCTCGGACCTGGAAGACAGGTTTAATGTATTAGATCCATCTATAGATACTTATGGTAAAACTATCACGTCTCTGCAAGCCAAGATTGAGGACCTTGAGGACCGCTCAAGGCGTAATAACTTAAAAGTGATTGGGCTTCCCGAAACTCCTGAGTTTCAAGATCTAATGACCTTTGTCTCTTCTACATTACCACAGGCCTTGCAGATTCCAGCTCCTGCTACTCCCTTTCAGATCGAAAGAGTTCATAGGATAGGTCAGCGCCGTGAGCATAGTGAGACCCAGAGACCTAGACCTGTGATCTTTAAATTTGTGAACTTTCAGGATAAAATGTTGTATCTCCGACACTACAGGAAATGTAATCCTTTCTCTTTAGGCCAACACAAGCTGTTGATGTTTCAGGATTTTTCTTCTGAAACCATGGCGAAGAGAAGGGATATATCTTTCTTTTATGGTAGACTCCAGAGGGAAAATTACAATATTAAGCTCCTGTATCCTGCCAAATTAGTGGTACTGAAGGAAGGCACTACACATACACTGAATAATGTTATGGAGGCTGAATCTTTCTGTAGAGAATCAGGGGTACCTTAGTATGCATTATCTACTATTAGACAGGGGTTCCATGACTCTAAAGTCTGTGTATTGCTATTTAAGTATTATAGAGGTGCTATTTATGAGAAATAAGAGTCAAAATGGTTTTTTCATATTTTCTGAAGAGTATTGGAGACAGAAATGGTATAAATGGGGTGTGTGTTTGTGTTTTGTTTTTTTTTCTTCCTTCTCTCGCCGTCTCTCCGGTCCCTTTCCCTCTCTCCCCACCTAGGGGTTTGTCGCCCTCTTTTTCGAGCTCGCTTCCCCGACTGCCGAGAGTGTGTATACAATGGGTTTATTTGGATATATATCTATGGACTTAGAGACAAATAGATTCACTGGTTATTAAGTTCAACCTACTGTCTTGGAATATTGGTGGTATTAACTCCCCAATTAAAAGGAAAGCTATAATAAAATACCTGGGTAAATTTAACCCTGATATAGTTTTCTTACAGGAATTACACCTCAACGCTCTTGAAATCCCTAAATTGAAATCTAAATGGGTGGGTGAAGTTTTGGCAGCCCCTTTTACATCTAGGAAGAGGGGGGTGGCCATTTTAGTGAATCGGAAGTTGGAATATCAGATAATTAACACCGTAGCCGATCCTGAGGGCAGATTCTTAATCGTGGAATTGGAAATTAAACATATGAAGTACATATTGTGTAATATATACGGTCCTAACCAAATTGATCGTAAATTTTGGTCAGTACTCTCAGTTAAACTACATAAATATATTGGGTCAAATTTAATTATCGGGGGAGATCTAAATTTGATGGTTCAAATAAAAAGGCCTTAAAAAATAGGGATCGGAAATCCCGGACCTTTCAGAAATTATGCTCCCATCTGGGACTGGTTGACATATGGCGGGTTCAGAACCCGGATGCCCGAGACTATACTTGTTTATCTCAAGTCCAGCAGTCCTTTTCCAGGATCGATTATTTTTTCATTTCTGAATCCCTGCTTAACTGGAACTGGGTGTCCAGAATTGAGGATATTGTCATTTCCGATCACGCTGTGATCGGGTTGAGGTGTGATATGAACTGTGGATATCGAGGTAAGAATCAAATATATTTTCCTAAGCATCTGAGCAACAATATCAAGTTTCAGAACCAATTACATTTAAAATGGGATGAATACTATAATAACAATCACAGCTATATAGATAAGATCGAAGTGTTCTCGGAGGCCTCTAAGGCCGTTTTACGAGGGGAAATTAAATCCTACTCCCTACATTTGAAAAAAAATTGGAGCCTAGCAACTAGACAACTTGCTAATCGGGTTAAAAATGCATATAGAGCTTATATTACAAATCACACTAAAGTTTGTTGGGATGCATATGTGGCCGCAAAAACTCTCCGTGACACGCATATTAAACAAAGTAGTGTTCAGGAAGAAATGAGAATGAGAGCAATATACGGGGGCTTTACAGGTAGATCGGCGAAATTCTTGGCCAGAATAACTAAATCTTTTCCCAGACATCCAATATCTGCTATTAAACAGGGAGATACGAGATATACCAAACATTCTGACATTGAAAAAGTATTCTTTGATTTTTTTCAAGATCTATACAAAAGAGATCCTATTAACCCCGATAAGAAATTGGTATTTTGGGAAAAGATTAAGATCCCAAGGTTATCCTCTGAGGCCAGAGATGTGATCAACGCTTCTATCACGGAGGAGGAAATCATATTGGCAATTAAGAATGCGAAAACTAATAAAGCGGCTGGGCCTGATGCCCTCCCCATTGAGTACTATAGGATTTTACAGACACAGGTGACTCCAATATTGAATAAGCTATTTAATTCTTACTTTTCTGAGAACACCAATTGTTCCCCCTCTTTTACAACTGCGAATATCTCATTAATTTTAAAAAAGGGTAAAGATCCCGAATTGCCTAACTCCTATAGACCAATCTCAGTCCTCAACACCGACTATAAGCTGCTCGCAGCTATAATAGCTTCTCGATTGAAACCATACATGGGTGATTTAATCCATGAGAATCAATCAGGTTTTATGTCGGGCCGGAACCCCGTGAGAAATACAAGGAAATTATTAATCCTGATCGAATCTTTTTGGAATAGATATAAGTCCTTTAGTGCACTTGAAACGGAAGATAAGGCTATTTTAACGATCGACGCGGAGAAAGCGTTCGATCGCGTTGACTGGGACCACTTGTTTTCTGCGCTAGATCGGTTCGGATTCCCTGAATATTTTATTAATTATATTCGGCTAATATATAGTACTCCTTCCTCGGCGGTCATCATAAATAATGCATCTACCCAGCATTTTGAGCTATTTAGAGGGACTAGGCAAGGATGTCCTCTTTCCCCTTTCTTATTCAATCTGAGTGTAGAACCCCTTGCCATTCGATTAAGACAAGAACTGGACGGGATCCTCTTGGCAGATGAAAAGCTAGTGCTGCTTCTATATGCGGATGATCTTCTAATATTCCTTTCCAATCTTAAGGTCACTTTACCTATTTTTCAAGCGATTATCCAAGAATTTGGGGAGATTTCTGGATTTAAGATAAACATCTCAAAATCAGAATTAATGTGGCTATATAGAAATCCCCCTTATTATTGTAATCATCCCTTCCTTGAGGTCTCCCAGATTACATATCTTGGTCTTTGTCTATCTAGAAATCCAGAAGAGTGGTACAAGACAAATTATAGGCCGAGCTTGGACTATTGTAGAAGGAAACTAGAGGAGTGGACCTCATTGCCTATATCATTAACGGCTCGCGTGACTTTAATTAAATCAGTCCTCTTTCCAAAACTTCTTTACATTATGCAGAATATCCCGTGCTTTTTACATAAAAAAGATATTAACATATATAATAGGGCATGTTCCCAATTTTTATGGAATGGAAAGAGACCACGCATTGCGCCCCATAGACTTATGAATTCTAAGCTATCAGCAGGCCTTGCTCTCCCTAATATTCAAACATATAACCTGGTCATTATAGCCAGATTTGCTTTAGACTGGTTAACTGGGAAAGACCAAATTTCTTCGGTTATTTGGGAAAATCAAATTGTGGCCCCGTTTAGCTTGAAGGCGCTCTTACACTGCCCTCTTACTTCTCTTCCTTCTAATATATTTTATATGACCACCTTTAAGAATGTCATAGTGGCCTGGCAGAGGCTATGTGCGGAAAACGATTGCTCCCCCTACATCTCGCAATATTTAACTATATGTGGTAATCCCGAGTTTTGGCCCGGTCTTACTAATCAGATATTTAAAGTTTGGGCGTTAAAGGGTCTTCAAAATATGAGCCAACTACAAGACGCAGATGGACATCCGCTACTGTTTGAAGATATTGCAACACAATTTGACCTACATTCACGCGAATTTTACGCTTATCTCCAAGTTAGGCACTATCTTCAAGAGCTGTGCTCAAAATACGGGAATAATTGGTCCCGGGGTGAGCTACAGGCCAAGATCTCCCTGTATGCGGCAGGAATCTATATAATTTCCCCACTATATCTTCTCATAAATCAGAAAGCGTCAAAGACGCAGGTGAATGATATGGTGGCAATGTGGGACACATACTTCCCAGATATAAACAAACAGACTATTACTGGGAGTTTCCAAATAATTCAACAAAGCTGGGTACCGACCTCCTGGAGAGAGTCACAGATAAAAATTGGTCTTAAAAGATATCTTACTCCTGCTGCTCTCTCCAAATGGTATAAATCAAGAGTTCTTTGTTCTAGATGTTCGTCATTAAGTGCAGATTTATTTCACTGTCTGTGGAGTTGCCCTAAAATTCGCCAATATTGGAAGAAAATATCCTATTGGATGACGGTAACTCTGAAATTGGATCATTGGAAATTTGGTGAAATTTCAGGGAATAACCAAGAATTACAATTTGATAAACACTATAATCTTAACGGCTCGTAATCTTATTTTTAAACTGTGGAAAGCTTCTTCCGTGCCCACAATGACACAATTTAAAAGCGCTATGATCAATCATTTTACAACTGAGCAATTTAACATTCCCTATCCACAAGATAAATATCTGCCTACATTCTTCAAAAAATGGGAAACATTTGTGAGATCTCTTCCCCTTGTACTTCAAAAAAAACTGATTAAACCTTTCAGAGATACGGAGTATGTCATGGTAAACATTCTAGTAGGCCACTTCCCTGGAGAGTGGATGACAGATGCTGGGTGAGGTGATCGGGTGGGGCGGGGAGATGAGAGAGTTGGATATTTTAGTAATTTTTTTTTTTTGTTTTTTTATTTTTTTTTTGTTTGTATGTCTGGGAGAGATATTAACTGTTAAAATAAGTAAAGGAGAAGAACGACCACAATTACGTCACAAGTGTAGTATGTTTTCTAGAATCGGCATATATATGATTAATTTTGGCTGGTTTTCTAATTTTTGTATTATTTTTTATTATGTCATATACTAATGTAAGGGGGATTTTTGACCCTTACCTTGACACTGACTGTTATTGCTTAAATTTTATATGGAATAATTTATTCATTGTGATGCACTATTTTATATTTGATTATTGTAATGTATTTTCTTTACTATAAATAAAAGTTTAAAAAAAAAAAAGATGAATTTAAAAAGTGATAATCATAAGAAGGGTTAAGGCTGTGACACACTGCAAGCGATGCGGCGCGAGGCGAAGCAGCTGCTTCGCTCCGCGTCGCATCGCTTCTGAAGTTCAAATATTTCATCTCTGAGCGCTCAGCTATGCGTCCTGACGCAGCAGAGTGCTCAGAGATGAAAAGGCAGGACACACTGAGCGCGCACAGCTGCATGTACACGCTGTGCGTCGCTCCGCTTGCCGTGTGTCACAGCCTTTAGATGGCAGCCCTGTCCAGTAAATAGTAATATGTATTGGAAAACAGGGAGATGTGTTGTCTGTTGCCCAAAAATAACACTTTTGTCACCTTTTATGTGATGGAGGAAAGTGATATGTTGCCATGCATCAGCAATTTCTAGTAAGGAAGGTATGTTAAAGGCACTTTCCAATGTGAAATTAATTGATCTAATTGCTAAGAGCATATTTTATTTACATTTTGTCTCTGATGTTGCCACAAAGTGGTTAAAGACATACTCTATGGGGGGTGCAGCACATTGTCAGCCTATTAGGAGCAGTAAAAGCATGTATCTGCTAATCATCAGCCGTGTGTGTTGCAGCTCCGCAGCAGGACTTTAGCTGTGTCTTTAGACGTACTGAAGTGTTTTGCAAGCATTGCCGTTCACTGCCTAATACACTTAAAGGGCCGTTCTAGATTAAGCCTTTTGAGACTGTTAAACACAAAGCATTACAGTGTTGCTAGCGTTAAAATGACACACGCTAATGCATCAATTGCTCTGCTGCAAAGTGTCCCTGGAAATCTTTTTGAAATGTTGGCAACTAAAAATTAGGCCTTAATTGTAGTAGTCTATTTTAGCTGTCTGTTTGCCGCATGATGTTGCTTGTTTATTGAGGGTTTGACTTCTTCTGATTGTATTTAGAAATGTTGTTATTAGAGTGTACAGCAGATATGATGCAATCTAATATTGGGTCCCTCTCCTGAGATACAGACTGAAACATCATATTTGGGACTATTGTGCCAACAAAATGTGACATGAACAATATGACATATTGCTGCTATTTTTATATACTTGTTAGTTATGTTCTTTTACATTGTAACCAGAGGCAGTTTATGATATTTTTAGAACATTTCATGTATGTTTGAGACTCATATAAATTAGGGCCTTTGGGTATAGTTATATAACTTTGACGTGCACGTAGGGGCTCCCATGAGCCTCTACTCAAATAAATGCACATTTAATCACGCTAGCTGATCACTATTAACACAGTGATCATCCAAGATGGCGTCCCTCGAATTCCGATTAGCTGATAGGATTCTATCAGCCAATCGGAATTAAGGTAGGAAAAATCTGATTGGTTGATTTAATCAGCCAATCGGATTGAACTTCAATCCGATTGGCTGATTGGATGAGCCAATAGAATTGACCTCGCATTCTATTGGCTCATCCAATCAGCCAATCGGATTGAAGTTCAATCCGATTGGCTGATTAAATCAACTAATCAGATTTTTCCTACCTTAATTCCGATTGGCTGATAGAATCCTATCAGCCAATCGGAATTCGAGGGACGCCATCTTGGATGACGTCATTTAAAGGAACCTTCATTCAGACTTAGGACATCGTACAAAGAGGATGGCTCCGCGTCGGATGGATTCAAGATGGCTCCGCTCCGCTCCGGTTGATTGAAGATTGAAGCTGCCGCTTAGATGAAGACATCTGCCGCTTGGAGGACCTCTTCTGCCCCGATCGGATGAAGACTTCTGCCGCTCCGGATGTCCACTTCTGGCCCATCGGTGCCCGGCTGGGTGAACACGGCTCCAGGTAGGGTGATCTTCAGGGGGGGTAGTGTTAGGTTTTTTTAAGGGGGGATCGGGTGGGTTTTAGAGTAGGGGTATGTAGGTGGTGGGTTGTAATGTTGGGGGGGGATTGTATTTTTATTTACAGGTAAAAGAGCTGATTACTTTGGGGCAATGCCCCGCAAAAAGCCCTTTTAAGGGCTGGTAAAAGAGCTGATTACTTCTTAATTTAGGATAGGCTAGGGCATTTTATTATTTTGGGGGGCTTTTTTATTTTATTAGGGGGCTTAGATTAGGTGTAATTAGTTTAAACTTCTTGTAATTCTTTTTTATTTTCTGTAATTTAGTGGGGGGGGGGGTTGTACTATAGTTTAGTTTATTTAATTGTATTTTAGTTTAGATAATTGTAGTTAATTTATTTAATTAATTTATTGATAGTGTAGTGTTAGGTGTATTTGTAACTTAGGTTAGGATTTATTTTACAGGTAATTTTGTAATTATTTTCACTAGGTAGCTATTAAATAGTTATTAACTATTTAATAGCTATTGTAGCTAGTTAAAATAAATACAAAGTTGCCTGTAAAATAAATATAAATCCGAAAATAGCTACAATGTAACTATTAGTTATATTGTATCTATATTAGGGTTTATTGTATAGGTAAGTATTTAGTTTTAAATAGAATTAATTTATTTAATGATAGTAAATTTATTTAGTTTAATTTAAATTATATTGAAGTTAGGGGGGTGTTAGGGTTAGACTTAGGTTTAGGGGTTAATAACTTTATTATAGTAGCAGCGACGTTGGGAGTGGGAGATTAGGGGTTAATAATTGTAGGTAGGTGGCGGCGAGGTCCGGTCGGCAGATTAGGGGTTAATAAGTGTAGGTAGGTGGCGGCGAGGTTGGGGGGGCAGATTAGGGGGTAATAAATATAATATAGGTGTCGGCGATGTTAGGGGCAGCAGATTAGGGGTTCATAGGGATAATGTAGGTTGCGGCGGTGTCTGGAGCGGCAGATTAGGGGTTAATAATAAAATGCAGGTGTCAGCAATAGCAGGGGTGGCAGATTAGGGTTAAATAAGTGTAAGGTTAGGGGTGTTTAGACTCGGGGTTCATGTTAGGGTGTAGACTTAGAAAGTGTTTCCCCATAGGAAACAATGGGGCTGCGTTAGAAGCTGGACGCTGCTTTTTTGCAGCTGTTAGGTTTTTTTTCAGCCAGCTCAGCCCCATTGCTTCCTATGGGGATATCATGCACAAGCACGTTTTTCCAGTTTACCGCTACTGTAGGCAACGCTGGTATTGAGAGTTGAAGGGAAGCTAAATTATGCTCAAAGCTCCCTTTTCTGAGGCTAACGCAGCCATTCAGAAAAATCGTAATACCAGCGTTGTCTTAAGGGAGCGCTGGAAACAAAAGCCTCGTTAGCACCGCGGGTCTTTACCGACAAAACTTGTAATCTAGGCGATTGTGTTTTTCTCTAAAACTATGAGTTAAACATAGGGTGACCATATTGCTGCTTTAAAAAGGGACACATATGAAAAATACATATGTCAGGGTTCTTATACAAAACATTTATTTAAACAGCCCTGAAAAAAAGCCCTGACATATGTATTTTTCATATGTGTCCCTTTTTAAAGCGGCAATATGGTCACCCTACACAGGCTGCAGGGAGGAACATGGATATCACCACATTGTGAGGATCTCCATTGTGGGACTACTAACTTTGGGGCTGGGCCAATGTTTCCTCAGGTACGAAGTTCCACAATCCTAAGCAAAATACTTTTATGAGTATAGCTGCATAAACAACATATAACATGTCACATGGCACTGGAAGATGCAGGTGTATCATGCTCATGCATTATTTTGGTGCTTGACAAGTTTCAGCAGCAACAGTATTCAATAATTTAAGCCCAAGCTTTTTATGGGGAGCACCACGTGTATGTATTGGTGCTGAAAAAGGGAGAACAATGTTAAATCAAATCACTTTTTATTGAAAACTTACACATAAAAAAGTATACATTAGGCAATACTTAGCTTTGAGTAATTAATGGCTCATTAATTGTTAAAGATGGCATACACATGACAAGAAGACAGAGACAAAACACTTTGTGGAAGATATTTTAGCAAAGTCTCCTCTTAATAGATGCTTGTTCAATTTGTTGTTCTTCTTGGAAGCACCTCTGATAACAAATCTGACAGGTTTCAGTGTTCAGGCAAAGTCCCTGTTCAAGTATTATTTGCATACAGATATAATCAATCTGTTCTTACAAAATCTTGCACACAACCCATCAGCAATTAGACTGCGTCAATCTAGTTTTCAAACTGCTATCAGTTTTGAATGAATCAACTGCTTCTCACTTCAGTTCTTAATTCAACTCACTCTCTCTTCCTTCAGTCCGGCACTGCCCCCCCCCCTGCACTATTAGGGGGGTAGTTATCAAGCCGTCTACTTTTCTGGCTTCGCCGACCCAATACGCCCGCCTAAGCTCGCCTCACATCGCCGCAGCGGACCTGAAAAAGTACGCCTAAGTTATCAAATAAAGCTGTCAAAAAGCCGCGGGGCGATGAGCAGCGGACTGTGACAGTTATCACTCATCCGATCTCGCTGCCCTTCGGCTTTTTCCCAGCTTTATTGCTAGCCTGTCACTAAGAACTCACACTAAACTACACTGTTCTATCCCTATACCGGCGCCCCCGGAGCCCCCGCAACTAAATAAAGTTACTAACCCCTAAACAGCCGCTCCTAGACCCTGCCGCAACTCTTATAAATGTATTAACCCCTAAACCGCCGCTCCCGGACACCGCTGCCACCTACAGTATACCTAGTAACCCCTATCCTGCCCCCCCTACACCGTCGCCCTCTATTATAAAATTATTAACCCCTATCCTGCTGATCCCGCACCTCTCCGCAACAAAATAAATAGTTTAACCCCTAAACCGCCGCTCCCTGAACCCGCCGCAACCTATATTAAACCTATTAACCCCTATCCTGCCCCCCCTACACCGTCGCCACCTATAATACATTTATTAACCCCTAATCTGCCCCCCACTACACCGCCGCCACTGTAATAAAATTATTAACCCCTAAACCTAAGTCTAACCCTAACCCTAACGCCCCCCTAACTTAAATATTAATTAAATAAATCTAAATAAATTAACTCTTATTAACTAAATGAATCCTATTTAAAACTAAATACTTATCTTTAAAATAAACCCTAATATAGCTACAATATAAATAATAATTATATTCTAGCTATTTTAGGATTTATTTGTATTTTACAGGCAACTTTCAATTTATTTTAACCAGGTACAATAGCTATTAAATAGTTATTAACTATTTAATAGCTTACCTAGCTAAAATAAAGAGAAATGTACCTGTTAAATAAATCCTAACCTAAGTTACAATTACACCTAACACTACACTATACTTTAATAAATTATTCCTATTTAAAAATAAATACTTACCTGTAAAATAAACCCTAAGATAGCTACAATATAATTAATAATTATATTATAGCTATCTTAGGATTTATATTTATTTTACAGGTAACTTTGTATTTATTTTAGCTAGTTAGAATAGTTATTAAATAATTATTAACTATTTAATAACTACCTAGCTAAAAGAAATACAAAATTACCTGTAAAATAAATCCTAACTTAAGTTACAATTAAACCTAATACTACACTATCATTAAATTAATTAAATAAACTACCTACAAATAACTACAATTAAATACAATTACATAAACTAACTAAAGTACAAAAAATAAAAAAAGCTAAGTTACAAAAAATAAAAAAATTACAAACATGTTAAAAATATTACAACAATTTTAAGCTACTTACACCTAATCTAAGCCCCCTAATAAAATAACAAACCCCCCCAAAATAAAAAAATGCCCTACCCTATTCTAAATTAAATACATTTCAAAGCTCTTTTACCTTACCAGCCCTTAAAAGGGCCATTTGTGGGGGCATGCCCCAAAGAAAACAGCTCTTTTGCCTGTAAAAGAAAAATACAACCACCCCCCAACATTAAAACCCACCACCCACATACCCCTAATCTAACCCAAACCCCCCTTACAAAAACCTAACACTAATCCCCTGAAGATCATCCTACCTTTAGTTGTCTTCACTCAGCCGAGCCACCGATGGAACTGTAGAGGACATCCGGAGCGGAAGAAGTTAATCCTCCAAGCGGCGCTGAAGAAATCTTCCATCCGATGAAGTCATCATCCAGGCGGCGCTGAAGAAAAGTCTTCGATCCGGCCGATGTCATCTTCAAAGAGGCGCTGAAGAGGTCTTCTATCCGGGGCGAAGTCATCTTCCAAGCCGGGTCTTGAATCTTCCTTCCGCCGACGTGGAACCACCTTCTTCACCGACGGACTACGACGAATGACGGCTCCTTTAAGGGACGTCATCCAAGATGGCGTCCCCTCAATTCCGATTGGCTGATAGGATTCTATCAGCCAATCGGAATTAAGGTAGGAAAAATCTGATTGGCTGATGGAATTCGTCGTAGTCCGTCGGTGAAGAAGGTGGTTCCGCCTCGGCGGAAGGAAGATTCAAGACCCGGCTTGGAAGATGACTTCGCCCGGATAGAAGACCTCTATTCTAACTAGCTAAAATAAATACAAAGTTACCTGTAAAATAAATATAAATCCTAAGATAGCTATAATATAATTATTAATTATATTGTAGCTATCTTAGGGTTTATTTTACAGGTAAGTATTTATTTTTAAATAGGAATAATTTATTAAAGTATAGTGTAGTGTTAGGTGTAATTGTAACTTAGGTTAGGATTTATTTAACAGGTACATTTCTCTTTATTTTAGCTAGGTAAGCTATTAAATAGTTAATAACTATTTAATAGCTATTGTACCTGGTTAAAATAAATTGAAAGTTGCCTGTAAAATACAAATAAATCCTAAGCTAGCTAGAATATAATTATTATTTATATTGTAGCTATATTAGGGTTTATTTTAAAGGTAAGTATTTAGTTTTAAATAGGATTCATTTAGTTAATAAGAGTTAATTTATTTAGATTTATTTAATTAATATTTAAGTTAGGGGGGCGTTAGGGTTAGGGTTAGACTTAGGTTTAGGGGTTAATAATTTTATTACAGTGGCGGCGGCGTAGTGGGGGGCAGGATAGGGGTTAATAAATTTATTATAGGTGGCGACGGTGTAGGGGGGGCAGATTAGGGGTTAATAAATTTATTATAGGTGGCGACGGTGTAGGGGGGGCAGGATAGGGGTTAATACATTTAATATAGGTTGCGGCGGGTTCAGGGAGCGGCGGTTTAGGGGTTAATACATTTATTATAGTTGCGGTGGGCTCCGGGAGCGGCAGTTTAGGGGTTCATATGTATAGAGTAGCTTGCGGTGGGCTCCGGGAGCGGCGGTTTAGGGGGTAATAACTTTATTTAGTTGCGGCGGTGTAGGGGGGACAGATTAGTGGTGTTTAGACTGGGGGTACATGTTAGGGTGTTAGGTGTAGACAGCTCCCATAGAAATCAATGGGATGTCTGTCAGCAGCGAACTTGTACTTTCGCTATGGTCAGACTCCCATTGATTCCTATGGGATCCGCCGCCTCCAGGCTGGCGGTTTGAAAACCAGATACGCTGGGCCGTAAAAGTGCCGAGCGTACCTGCTAGTTTTTTGATAACTAGCAAAAGTAGTGAGAATGTGCCGCACTTGTGTGCGGAACATCTGGAGTGATGTAAGAATCGATCTGTGTCGGACTGAGTCCGGCGGATCGATGCTTACGTCACAAAATTCTACTTTTGCCGGTCTCGAGCCTTTGATAACTAAGGCGTATCAGCCTCGCCACAAATACGCTGCGGAATTCCAGCGTATTTGAGGTTGACGGCTTGATAACTAGGCCCCTTAGTCATAATAAGGGTAAGTTCTCATGCTACATTCTGTATTAAAATGTATTGTACTACAGAGAGCAGCACATAAGGTAAACATGCCATAGGGTCTTGTCAGCTAGCCTGGAAGCAAAGAAAAAGAACAGCTTTACTACCTGTTAATATTTTAGTTGTAAACATTTTTTTTTTATTGTCAAAGAAGTCTCAACATTTGCCAAACAAAGCATTTGCAACAAATAGTTAGGTTACATCACATAATTGAGCAATACATATTAGCCGCCCACCACATAACAGACATGGAATGGTGGTACTGTATACAATATTATTGCTAAAAGACAATACATATTGGTCTTCTGGCTTTTTATGATAAGCATGAAAAGACCTCCCCAACAATCAATCGCGTTTATAATATAAAGGAGAAGAGACGTAGTGGTAAGAGGACCTCTGGAGAAGAGGAGGAAAGAAGAGAGAGAGAGAGGAGGAAAAGGGGTTTGAGCACCTGAGGGGTAGTTTACCTAGAGAGTCTGGTATTTTATAATACTAGGGATCTCCTGGTTTGCATTCTGACTGAGTCTTCCCATACTGTCCACTCCTCCCATATCTGCAGGAATTCCTGCCTTTTATCTAATAGATTAGATGCTATGCTTTCCATCTGATGGTAGAATCTGATTTTATTTAATATGATATCATAGTGGGGTACAGTTGTTTTCCAATATTTCGCTATTACCGTTCTAGCAGCCGTACATATAATATTCACTAATTTTAAGGAGTGTTTGTGTAATCCTGGAATAGGGGCATGTAAGAGAGCCTGCTCCATACTCAGTGTAATCTGCCTATTAAAAACCTTACTCAATAAATCTGAAGTCGCCTCCCAAATTTTAGCACTTTCAGGACACTCCCACCACATATGGGTATATGTGCCCTCTGATGGGCAGCCTCGGTAGCACCTAAGTATACTTTCTAGTTCTGTTGCCGATTGAAGATGATGTAATCTACCCGGGTAATTGTACCATCTGTATGTTACCTTAATATAGTTATCCTTTAAGTTTGCGCTAATGGAGCAGGCTAAACCTTTTTGGATTATGCTTGCCCATTCTGTTAAGTCCCAAGAAAGGTTAGCTTCTTTTTCCCATTTTTTAATGTAGTAAGGTTTCTCTAACCTTTGTTTAGTGAATAAAAACTGATATAGTCTAGATATAGTACCTCTAGTCCTAGTGGTTGAACTGCAGAGTTTCTCATATAATGTAGTGCCGCTTGAGACTCGCAATCTATTTGCTTCTTCTATCTTAGCTCTTAATTGGAAATAGTGAAACCAGGAATGTGGTGTAGAGGGTGGAAGAGAGTTATATTGTTGGAACGAGATCGTCTCAGAGTTACAGGATGTGTCAGCTATCCTATATAGGCCTTTGTTAGCCCAAATCGTGTTAACTTTATCTTTGTTGTTATGTTTGTCTAGAGGTAGGGATAATGGCGTGAGAGGTGAACCCACGGGAATTAATTTATACTTATTTTGTGATCCATCCCAGATCTCTAACGTATGTGCAATTGAAATAAGTCTTTTCCATGAGTCTGGTCTGTCTTTTTTTGAGGTCCAGAAAATCTGATAAATCGGGTATAAATTTAACATGTCACTCTCTATCTGAACCCATGCTAAGTCGCTCTTAGAGTTGTGTAGGAGTGCTGTTTGGGCTAGTCTAGCGGCCTTAAAATAAATTTGTAAGTCAGGGACTCCCAATCCTCCTTCAGTTTTAGGCAACAATAGAGTCCTCCTATTTATTCTAGCTTTTTTGTTGGCCCATATAAACTCCAACATCTGTTTTTGGACTTTCTCAAGATCCTTTGAGGGGATAACTATAGGCAGAGATCTAAAGAGATATAATAATTTTGGGAGTATCACCATTTTACTAACTACCATCTTACCATAGAATGAAATTTTATATGTGCTCCATATCTTCATTTCTTTATGTAGGTATTTGTATAAAGGGGGGTAGTTGAGTTTGTATAGGTCATTAAGGTTATAAGGGATTAAGACTCCTAAATATTTAATTGCATTGGGGGCCCATTTGAAATCGAAGTTTATCTCTAATAACTTTTTAGTGTGGGGAGGGAGGTGCACTTCTATGGCTTCACATTTGTCATTATTAATTTTGTACCCAGACAAATTGCCAAAGTTAGTTAGGAGGTCGTATAGGATTGGAAGGGATAGCAGGCGTTTACTTATTGTTAATATAATGTCATCTGCAAACAGCGAGAGTTTGTGTTCTGTTTTGCCTACCATAATTCCAGCTATATTGCTCTGGTTTCTGATGCTTGCTGCTAAGGGCTCAATGCACATGGCAAAGAGCAAGGGCGACAGGGGGCAACCCTGTCTGGTGCCATTATGAATATGTATTCTTTTAGATTGGTATCCTGCTATCCTAAGATACGCCGTTGGGTTTGTGTATATGGCTTGAATTGCTTTAACAAAGGAGCCCGATATGCCGAACTGCGAAAGAGTCTCAAGCATATAGTCCCAATGGATCCTATCAAAGGCCTTCTCTGCATCTAAAGAGAGAAACAGAGAAGGCACTTTTTCGTTTGTTGCAAAACTGATAAGATCAATAACCTTCCGCACATTGTCAGGAGCCTCCCTCCCCATAATGAATCCCACTTGGTCATTTACTATTAGTTTGGATATATGTGAGTTTAGTCTCGTGGCCATAATTTTAGTAAGGAGTTTGAGGTCTAAGTTTATGAGTGATATTGGTCTATAGTTTTTACAATGGAACTTGTCTTTCCCTGGTTTAGGGACCACGCAAATTCTAGCCGTTAATAAATCATTTGGGATTGTGCCTCCCTGCATTATATAGTTAAACATCTCCGCTAAGTGGGGGGCAAGATCCATTGAGAATTTTTTGTAGAAGCTACCTGAATATCCATCAGGCCCAGGAGCTTTGTTGCTTTTAAGTTGTTTGATAGCTATAAGAATTTCTTGGGTTGTAATGGGAGCATTCAACTGGTCTAAGGCTGTTGAGTCAAGGGTGGGTAAATGGCATTCTTTTAAAAACTCCCGTATTTTATTACTTCTAGATTCTGTATGGCACTTTGGTAATTGGTATAGAGACTGGTAAAAGTCCGCAAAGGAGTTGGCGATGCGCTGGGGATCGTTAGTTATGGAACCTGATTTAGTCTGTATCTGAGGAATGGAAGACGCTCTAGTAATATTTCTGATTTTTCTGGCGAGCATTCGGTCAGGTTTATTTGCATATATAAAATACTGAGCATCAACCATCCTCAGATTTGCTATTGCTTCTTCATCAAGTAATTTATTTAATTCTGCCTTTTTGGATGCAATTAATTTAATTAAGTTGGGGTTTCTATCCGCTATTACTTGTGTATTAAGCTTCTCGAGCTCTTGTTTTCTCTCTATAATTATTTGTTTTTTCTGCTTATTTAGGTTAGCTTTCTCATGAATTAATACTCCTCTAAGGAAGGCCTTGAATGCACCCCAAATATACAGAGGGTTCGGGGTTGAATTTTTGTTGTCTGTCCAAAAGTGACTAATTTGTTGGGTGAGTTTTTGACATATAATTTCATTCCTTAATAATGAGGGGTCCAAGGACCAAGATCTCTAGAGGGGTCGAACAGGCCTTTAATTGACATTTCCACAATAGAGTGGTCGGACCAGCTAGTTTGCGCTATATTTGCATTGGTTATTAGTGGACATAGGATCTGACTGGCAAAAATATAATCAATTCTGGAAAAAGAATTGTGGGCTGCAGAATAGTATGTGTAGTTCCTAACCCCTAGATTACGGATTCTCCAAGTATCTAACAAGTTGTGATCTAGGATAAAATCACTTAATATTTTTTTTGAAGATAGTCCAGTGGTAGGGGATCTGTCCAATCTGTCATTTAGAGTGAGATTAAAGTCCCCCCCAATAATAATTTTGTGTTTTTTCCATGAGGTTAAGAGTTTACTGATTTTAGCTAGGAAATGACCCTGGTTATCGTTCGGGGCATATATATTTCCCAATACTATTGAGTTCCCATGAATTTTCCCCCTGAGTATTATAAATCTACCCTCTGGATCTCTAATTACTTCTTCTTCCTGGAAGTTTAGGGATGCGTGCAGAATAATAGAGACTCCTCTTTTTTTCTGTTGACCAAAGGAATGGTATTGTATCGGAAAGGCCTTGTCCCAGTATTTTGGGTTTTGTGTGGAAGTGAAGTGGGTTTCCTGTAAAAGTATTATATGTGCCTGTTTGCTTTTGTATTCTGCAATAGCTTTTTTTCTTTTGACGTGTGAGTGGAGCCCTCGCACATTATGAGATAGTATGTTAATTGACATTATGTAGTAGGGTTGTTAAGCTAATATGTGATCTAATAGTGACCTGAAGAGGCCAGAACAAATGCTGTTTGTGAGACGTCTCAGTCCTACCTTGTAGTATCAGTGCGTTATACCACCACCTTTGTCTCGTAGATTTGATCCCCCAGATGCTCAAAGAAGGATAGAAAAGAACTGAAGAGAAGAGAAAAACATAAACTGTGAACAAAACATTGCGTATAAATATAAACATTAGTATCAGTGCGAGATACCTAGTTTCCCTATATATAGGAACATTGGCTACAAGGTGTATACATAATATCAGTAACAGCGACAGATAATTTAGTTCTATATGGAACAAGAACGACAAACCAGGATAATTTAGATAAAATCTATTAAAGTAAACAGGGGACAGTGTTTAGTCTATACTCGTCTTGGTTTTCAAACTAACTGCTCTATCAGCGGCTAATTGGATTAACTGATAACAAAAGAATGTGGCATGGATGTATTTTAGTGCGGCCAGGAGGGGCCGCCTATTACCAGTGATGAGAGTAATGTGCCACTTAACATTAAGCTGAGCTATTATAAATAGACTAGTGTGAGTAAACTAAGCTAAATAGAACTATAACTCTAAGGAAGCTGCCTTACTGTTAGGCAACTATTTGTCCATGAGAACAGTAGTCATACAGTTTATATATAGAACCCGGACTTTCATAATTTAGATGTTTCTCATAAGTTCTGCCACTTGGTGTGGAACACACGACACTCACTAGTGTCCAGCTTACAGTCTCTAAGGAGCACCTGAGGCAGGAACTTTTATCAGTTAGCCACAGCCTGCGATTGATGGGTTGGTTCTGTATTTACAGTATCATCAGGTCTGTTGTGTGGGTTGGAGCTTCTAGGAACTTTGTTCCACATTTGTTGTATCTGTTTCCTTGGTGTCCTAGGTGGTAATGGCATGGGAGAGTCCACATCTCTAAGTTGTAATCGTCGGAGCAGGTCTGTTCCCTCCTCAACGGAGGTGCAGGAGTAGGTTGATTTATTAAACAGAAACACAAGTCTGAATGGGAAAGCCCACCTGTATCTAATTTTTGCTTTTGTGAGAGCCATGGTGATTGGCTTTAGTTCCCTTCTCTTGCGCAGTGTGATGGGGGATAAGTCGGCAAAAAATTGAAGGTGGTGCCCCTCAAATTCAATATGTTGTTGAGTTCTGGTGACCTGAAGGAGTTGCTCTTTGGTAGTATAGTAGTGGAACTTGAGGATCACATCCCTAGGTGTGTTTGGGATATTAGGTTTATTCAAGGCTCTATGAATTCTGTCAGTTATAAACATATTCTCTTCTACTTCTGGTAGCAGATGTCGTAAGATTCTAAGTAGAACCTCGTTGAGCTTATCGTATGTTTCAGGTAGGTTTCTGATTCTGACATTAGACCTCCTAGATCTATTTTCCAGGTCTTCGAGCTGGGATTCTATTTGCTCTATTTTATCATGTTGAGTCTGTACAGAATTCTGTATGATTGGGAGTTCTTCAATGATTTCTGTAACTTTGTCCTCCAACTCAGAGGTTCTCTGGCCAATTTCTTTTATATCGTTTCTGATGTCTAGTATTGCAGCTTTTAATTCTATCTGAAATACCTCTTTAATTTGCTGTACTAGGGAGTTATTTGAGGGTTGCTGCGGCTCTTCAGAACTGGTGTCTAGTGTATGATCCGACATTTCCCCCTCTTGAGTAATACTTTTGGTTTGACTTATAGACTTCTTTTTCGCTTGTGCCTTAGATAGACAATCTTTGACTGATTGTGTTTTTCCTTTCATTGTATGCGAGGATATAGGTGCTAGTAGTGTCTCCTGTCTGAGTACCGGGTGATTCTAGCATACCATTAAGACCGAAACTGGTGAGTCGTCTTATGTTGCTGTCAGTGAGTCGCTGTATTTTAAAGCATATTTAACACCTTGTGCACCAACATGTTTGACCTAAGTGAACATATTTCTAATTGGTACACCTACCCACCAGGCATTATTTCCTCTGGATTGTTTGATAATGGATAGGGCATACAGCTTGTGAAGGCCTGCTTGTATCTCAGAGCCTGTAGTTTACCATTTTGAATCTGAGACAGGAACCTTAGTTATTTCCTCTAATGTGGAGTAAAGCAGCCAAATCCTCTATTTAGCGGTGCAGACACCTTTTAAATCGCTACTTCCAGACGCAGGTACATGTCCTGGAAGTGCGCAGTACATACAGATAGTTATTATGTCTTTTACTGGGTGTAGTTGTTTCTGCTTCCCATACAAGATAAAATAAGTCTTTCTACCTCTCCCAGTAGGCTTATATTGTGGCCTTCCCCAGTGTGCTAAAGCTTTAGTGACCCTTTACAAAGTGCGGCTCATGCTGTCTCCTCTTGGGGCCTAGGAGGGTGACTTGTATAAGGGCCCACTGAGGAAGGGGCTGTGAATCCTGTTTGCCTTTGCAGTCTATTTGTGTAGCTGAGTATTGCAGGGCTGTGGGTTACTACTAGGACTCGTAGATGTCAGCTGAGAACTTGCAGTGTGGATAGGGGTGTAAAGACACAATATGGCGTCTTTTCCCGCCAAGTGCTGTCCGCTACTGTGATGTAAGTTAGATGGCCCCCAAACCCTCTCCGGGCTCAATGATTGTAGGCTGTTATTTATTCTAATAAAGTCCCCAGCCTATCATATGTGTATCCGTGCCTTGGAGTGATAAGTTGTTACCTCCTTGCAGCGTTGGCACCCTTCGGCAACTTGCGTGGCTTTCTGTCCGACAGTGATGGCAGCCGCTTTCTGTGTTCGGCGATCCTGTTCACCTCTCCAGAGGAATATCAATTGCGGATGCCGCGTTATGTCTCGTCACCTTCTG
Organism: Bombina bombina; assembly: GCF_027579735.1. Lineage (NCBI taxonomy): Eukaryota > Metazoa > Chordata > Amphibia > Anura > Bombinatoridae > Bombina > Bombina bombina. The sequence continues at coordinate 452,037,715 of NC_069499.1, forward strand.
TATCAATAATGTAGAGTTTGCGGCTCTGTTCTGCCCCCGGAGCGGAGCCCCGACCCTCCGGCAGCTGAAGTTGTAGTGCAGTGTCAGCCAGGCTGTGAGTCCCTCCGGTTACGTTGGAAGAAAACGTTTTGCTGGACCAACAGATCAGTCTCCGGTCTTCCCACTATCTAATGAGATTGATTTCAGACAAAAGTTTTTCAATAATAGGGTATATTTTGTGCACAATCTTTTGGCTGCACAGGAGCTCCCTAAGAACACGTCTAGCTTCAATGGCTCTACTACCTGTTAATATTTTAACTGTTAACTGATTAATTATTTGTGCATGAAATCAGGAAATCCCTTACAGCAAGTCAGATCAGAAAGGATTTCATTGGAAATAAAGAATTTGAAAAAAGAAAAAAAAAATCTAAAAATCCATCTGCCTAATACCTGTGATCTGCAACAGGCCTCAGACACTCCAGCTTGTCTGCACATTCTTACAAAACATGGAGTAGGCTGACAAATGTATAAAATCAGAATGCCCCACTTCCTGAAAAATGTATAATTGATATCAAGTCCCATGTGTCTGTTACACCAAGGACTGAAAGAACTATTGGTACTGAACTAGTCATATTTTTGATTATTGCAGCAGCAATGTCCAGCATTATGCTCTTCACACTCCCCAAGTAGTGATAGAGCCAGGTCTTCCCTTTGGGCATAGCGAGAGGGGCACGAGTCCCGAGTCTTATGCTTTAAGGCGCCTATGGTCATCAGGGGTAAGTGAATGAGAAGGTGCAATGTACATCCTGTAATTAGTGTTTGAAGAAGTGTTTATAGTATCTGGTGGTGTAATATAAAGTGTTATTCTTTGTTTAGGATACACTGAATATTGGGACAGGGTGGGCCATATTGGGGACAGGGTATACAGAAGGATGGGAATATGGGGGCTGTGCTGAGAGGCTCCACAATTTGTTTTGTCAGCATTACACACAGGAGATACAGAAGCAGCAGAATGCAGCCTGGTGGCTCAGATAGTATTTAGACAAAGGGGCTGCAAGGACAGGGGCCTGAAATGATGATTTTATATTTATATACCTTTCTGTCTATTTAAAGTCTACTCCAGAATTGTTATTGTTTAAAAAGATAGATAATCCCTTTATTACCCATTCCCCAGTTTTGCATAACCAACACAGTTATATTAATATACTTTTGACCTCTGTGATTACATTGTATCTAAGCCTCTGCAGACTGCCTCCTTATTTTAGTTCTTTTGACAGACAAGCATTTTAGCCAATCAGTGCTGACTCATAGGTAGCTCCACGTGCGTGAGCACAATATTATCTATATGGCACACATGAACTAATGTCCTCTAGCTGTGAAAAATTGTCAAAATGCCCTGAGATAAGAGGCGGCCTTCAAGGGCTTATAAATTAGCATATGAGCCTACCTAGGTTTGCTTTCAACAAAGAATATACCAAGAGAAGAAAGAAAATATAATAATAAAAGTAAATTGGAAATTTGTTTAAAATTGCATGTCCTATCTGAATCATGAAAGTTTAATTTTGACTAGACTGTACCTTTAAGTGTGTGTATGTGTTTGTGTACATATGTACGCACATATGTATGTACATACATACATACAAATAAACAATCACACACCTAAATATATACACACACACACACCTTGGAGCCCTTTCCTGATCACTTTTAAAACAATTGTATTAATAAAAAAACGTAAATTATTTTAAAATGTTTTAAAAATTAAAAATTCATTTTTTTTTTTAGCTCTAACACTTTACTTAAAGACTCCAGGTACGCTATCTTTTTAGAACTATTTTATGTTGCGTTCGAGCAATGTTTACACGCGCACACACTATCCATTGAAAGTATAGTGCATGCTAAAACAAATGTTGGCCGCACTAACATTCTCTGATACATTTTTTTGTACCATTGACTTTGAATTTCAGATCGTGTACATTCTTAGTACAGTGTCACGATATGGATAGTGTACCCTGCACTTGTAATCTGGGCAATTATCAGGTAAATCAAATGTTCATCATGTTAATTCTTTGCTGTTCAGATTTGATGAGGAAAGTAATGTAAGTATGATGCATAATTATGTTACATTTTCTCAAATAATTACTGTTTCATTAAGGAATGCTGCTTTATAAATTTACATACTGGGGTGGTGAAGAGTCTACTGAACTCATGTCAGCTATGAGGGTGCAGTATAGGCTTACCCAGTCAGACCTCAGATCCCATTTTTCTGAGCCTCGGTATATCAGGCAGGAGCAGGCAAGTTGCAGGATGGAAAGGCAAGGTGACATATTTCCTTTGACATTTGGGAATAAGTGAGTACAAGAGAAAAGATTAACAAAGAAACATAAACAACAACAAACAAAACAGAACAGATGAAAAATCAATAACTGTGATGCATGGTAATTTGGGTAAACAAATATGTAGCTCATATCATTAACTCTAACCGTGCATAAAGTTTGGTGTGGGGGGTAATGGATTGATCTCATTTCCATTCAACTCAGAGTGGGCAATTGAAAGGGTAATGTCAATCGTAAGTGCTCAATAAAACGACAAGTTGTTATTCTATATAAGTTCTTACTTTCCTTAACCAGAGAAATAAAAGACAATACTTAGACATATTCGTGCTTCAGGACTGACGATGTCTCAAGGGGGCTTGTTCAGGGATCCAGTGACTCTCGGCGAGGGTTGGTGTAGGTTTTTCTTCCTTTTTGCCACTGTCCCAAATTCCTGGCGCTGAGGTTTAGGAGCTGGATTCTTTTGGGGCAAGTTGGTGGTGGTCTTCTCTGAAAATCTCAGGAGAGATGGAGGAGGGATGTTTAGATGTGCACAGAATTGTTCGAAGTCTTTTGAATCTCTATAGATAAAAGTCTTATCCTCTTTAACAACTCTGATGGAGAAATGAAAGCCCCATCGGTAAGGTATCTCTAAGTCTCTTAAGTGTAGTGTGAGGTATCTTGCTTCTTTCTTCTTTGTCAAGGTGATGGGGCTGAGGTCCGGATAGATCTGAAGTTAGTCTTCTCCAAATACTAGCTGGATATCTTTTGTGCTGCTTGTAAAATTTTCTCTTTATCGGTGTATTTATGGCATCTGATAATTATATCCCTAGGTGGGGCTGTTGCTGCTGGCTTTGGGCTCAGGATTATATCCCTAGGTGGGGCTGTTGCTGCTGGCTTTGGGCTCAGGGCTCTATGCGCTCTGTCCAGACAGACGTTGTCATCTCCCACACCGCCTAGTAGAAATTTAAATAGATTTTGTATGTAGGATAGGATTTGAGTTGCCTGAATAGTTTCTGGGACCCCTCATATTCTAAGGTTTTGGTGGCGGCCCCTATTATCTAGGTCCTCTACTTGCGATCTGTCAGGGTGCCAGGAATCAGACTGAGATGAGAAGTGCAAAAATATTCACACCTTTATTAATAGCAAAAAATAATAAAAAGTCTACAAGTCAAATAACAAGCCAGGAATCAAAACCAGAGCTGGTAGTCAGACGAGCCGAGTCAGGAACCAAAGCGAGTAGTCAGACGAGCCGGAATCAGGAACAAGGAGAATAGCAGAGTCAGGAACAAGCCAGGGATAAGGAACCAGGAGGGACGTCAGACAGCCAGGTAATACACAGGAGCTCTCACAAACAGGTCTGAGACAACGCAAGGGCGAAGCATACTGAACAGAGGCCCTTTAAATAATAAGTGATGACATCACAATTCTGAGACTGCATCCTGTCTCACACGGATGATGTACACCAGTCTGGCCATAAAAGGAAGTGCAGGAAATGAGCCTCACACAGTATGCACCACAGTCAGCAATAGAGGTGAGTAAAATGGCTGCCAGCAGCACATGGCAAACAAAACAGGGAAAAAACCCTGACAGTACCCTCCCCTCAACGACCCCTCCCCCGCGGGAGGACAAAAGGCTTATTGGGGAAACGGGCATGGAAGGCACGGAGGAGGGCAGGAGCATGAACATCAGAGGAGGGAACCCATGAACACTCCTCCGGACCGTAGCCCCTCCAGTGAACCAAATACTGTACTCGGCCCCTGGACATACAAGAATCAATAATGCTGCTGACCTCATACTCCTCATGGTTGTCAACAAAGATAGGACGGGGATGAGGCAACACAGTGGTAAACCGATTACAAACCAATGGTTTCAAGAGGGAGACATGAAAAACATTGGACATGCGCATTGCAGAAGGAAGGTCAAGAGCGTAGGCCACAGGATTGACCCGTTGGAGTATTCGAAAAGGACCAACATAATGGGGAGCCAGTTTATTGGAAGGCACACAAAGATTTAAGTTGCGGGAGGACAGCCAAACTCTCTCACCAACCTGGTAGGAAGGCGCTGGCAGACGCCTATGATGAGCCTGGAACTTTTGGCGCTGCATAGAACGATGAAGGCAAACCTGAATCTGCACCCACATGGAACGGAGTTGCCGGAGATGCTCCTCCAAAGCCGGAATACCCTGAGACATGAATGAATTTGGCAACAAGGATGGTTGAAACCCATAATTTGCCATGAACGGGGATAACTTGGAGGAAGCATTAATAGCACTATTATGAGCAAACTCTGCCCAAGGTAACAGTTCAGACCAATTATTGTGGTGATCTGAGACATAGCAATGGAGGAACTGTTCCAGAGCTTGATTAGACCATTCTGCAGCCCCATTGGATTGAGGGTGATATGCCGAGGAGAAGGAAAGCTGGATCCCCATTTGAGCACAGAAGGAATGCCAAAATCTGGAGACAAACTGGATACCCCAGTCCGACACTATCTCCTTGGGTAACCCATGTAAATGGAAGACCTCCCGGGCAAAAATTGAAGCAAGCTCCTGAGCGGTAGGCAACTTCTTCAAGGGAATGCAATGTGACATTTTAGAAAAACGGTCAACCACCATAAGGATAACAATATTGCCATTGGAAACAGGGAGCTCGACAATGAAGTCCATGGAAAGATGTATCCAAGGACGCTCACCATTAGCAATAGGTTGAAGAAGACCCACAGGAAGACGTAGAGGAGTCTTATTCTGTGCACAAACTGAGCAGGAGGCAACATACGCAGCAACATCAGAACAAAGACCTGGCCACCAGAATTGTCAAGTGACAGACCAAATCATTTGTTTCTTGCCTGGGTGACCTGTGGCTTTAGGATAGTGGTAAGTGTGCAAAAGTTTAGTTCGAAGATTCTCAGGAACAAAACACTTACCACTAGGTTTCTCAGGAGGTGCATTGATTTGTGCAGCCAGGATCTCCTCTCCCAAGGGAGAAGTCAAATTAGTACGTATGGTAGCCAAAATATGGTCAGGAGCTATAACTGGAGTAGGTACAGACTCCTCCTTGGACAGAGGGGAAATTGTCAAGAGAGGGCATCAGCCCTAACATTCTTACTACCAGGCAGGTAGGAGACCACATAATTAAACCGAGACAAAAATAGCGCCCATCTGACCTGTCGGGGCGACAAACGTTTTGCTTGAGATAGATAAGTTAAATTCTTGTGGTCAGTAAGAATGAGCACTGGCACGCTAGTACCCTCGAGAAGATGCCTCCATTCCTTGAGTGCCAAAATTATGGCCAGTAATTCCCTGTCACCAATTTCATAATTGCACTCCGCTGGAGAGAATTTCTTAGAGAAGAAACCACACAGATGCAAGGAACTGTCAGGCATAGGACGTTGAGACAAGAGGGCACCTACTCTAGTCTCAGACGCATCAACCTCAAGAACGAAAGGCAGGACAGGGTTAGGATGAGCCAGAACTGGAGCGGCAGCAAAGCCAGTCTTAAGACTATCAAAGGCCTTAATGGCAGTAGGTGACCAATGGAGTGGATAATTCTCTTTACGGGTCATGTCTGTGATAGGTTTGACCAAGGAAGAAAAGTTTTTAATAAACTTTCTATAGTAATTGGCGAACCCCAAAAAACGTTGAATAAACCGAAGACCAACTGGGCGAGGCCACTGCAGATAATTTGTCAGGATCCATGGAGAACCTTGCAACGGAGATAACATAACCTAGGAAGGTTACTTGAGTCTGATGGAACTCAAATTTCTCAAGTTTACAAAACAGGCCGTTCTCACTTAGTCTCTGAAGAACCCGTGTAACATCAGAACGATGAGCCTCAAGTGTGGGTGAGTGTATGAGGATGTCGTCCAAGTACACCACAACACACTGTTGCAACATATCTTGTAGGACATCATTAATAAATTCCTGGAAAACAGCAGGAGCATTACATAGGCCAAAGGACATTACAAGATAATGCCAGCTCTTGGTGTTAAATGCTGTTTTCCATTCGTGGCCCTCTTTGATCCTAACGAGATTGTACGCTCCTCTCAAATCAAGTTTAGCAAAGACCGTAGCTCCCTTGAGGTGGTCAAAGAGTTCTGTAATGAGCGGAATAGGATAAGCATTCTTAATGGTAAGATCATTAAGACCCCTATAATCGATGCATGATCTTAACTCGCCACCCTTTTTCTTCACAAAGAAGAAGCCAGCCCCTGCAGGAGAGCAGGATTTGCGGAAGATCCATAACTTGCGGGACACTTTGGTCCAAATGTGCAGTGCGAGTCAGCAGGGTTTGCAGGGCTAGTGCAAATTGATCTAAGCAGTGATCCTGTACATCCATCCTGGAAATGATGGCAGGTAAAGGTGGATTATTAGCACCATCAGGATTCATGGCCTTTGCGTAATGTCAGTGTGCCAGGAATCAGACTGAGACAAGAAGTGCAAAAATAATCACACCTTTATTAATAGCAAAAAATAATAAAAAGTCCACAAGTCAAATAACAAGCCAGGAATCAAAACCAGAGCTGGTAGTCAGACGAGCCGAGTCAGGAGCCAAAGCAAATAGTCAGACGAGCCGGAATCAGGAACAAGGAAAACAGCAGAGTCAGGAACAAGCCAGGGATCAGGAACCAGGAAGGATGTCAGGCAGCCAGGTAATACACAGGAACTCTCACAAACAGGTCTGAGACAACGCAAAGGCAAAGCATACTGAACAGAGGCCCTTTAAATAATAAGTGATGACATCACAATTCTGAGACTGCATCCTGTCTCACATGGATGATGCACACCAGTCTGGCCATAAAAGGAAGTGCAGGAATTGAGCAGCATCCCCCGCAATGCACCATAGTCAGGAAGGGAGGTGAGTAAAATGGCTGCCAGCAGCACATGGCAAACACAACAGGGAAAAAACCCTGACAAGGAGGCAACATACCGGCATGCACCTTGTCAAAAACATCTAGGAACTCTCGGTACTCCTCTGGCAATTGAGATACCAAAGAAATGCACAAGACTTTAACTGGTTTCCGAAAACAAGTGGAAATACATTGCGGAGACCACGTCAAAATTTCGGACCTGCGCCAGTCGAGACTGGGATTGTGCTTTTGGAGCCAGGGATAACCTAGAACAACCGGAAAATGCGGAGAGTTTATCACCTGGAACTGGAGGGTTTCAAAATGGAGAGCCCCAAGAGCCATGGATAACGGAGCAGTTTCGTGAGTAACGAGTGTGGGCTGAAGGGGCCTGCCATCAATGGCCTCAATAGCGAGCGGAATGGATTGAGGCAAAACAGGAATGGAGTGCTTTGATACAAAAGCACTGTCTATGAAATAGCCCGCAGCACCGGAGTCAACAAGAGCCTGGATGACTATGGAGGAGTCCACCCAGGAAAGGACAACCATGACCAAAGGTTTCTCCTTTAGCGGTTCCGGGGACAAGGATAAACCACCCAAGGTCTGCCCCTGACAGCACCTTAGGTGTGAGCGTTTCCCGGCCGTGTAGGACAAGACTTCAAAAGGTGGCCCTGTAACCCACAATAGAGGCAGAGCCCCTCCCTCCTCCTAAAGGCCCTCTCCGCCGCGGAGAGACGCATGAATCCCAACTGTATTGGCTCAGCAGTACCTGGTGACTCGGGACCAGGAGGCATGGGAGGAGAAGGCGCATGGGTGGGAATGAACACGTAGGAGACAATGGAACAGGAGGCTTCCGCAAGCGCTCCTTGAAAGAGGGCCTCTAACTTAGTCTGATGTCAATTAGGATAAAAAAAGACACCAATGCCTCGAGATCTTCTGGTAAATCTCTGGCAGCAACATCGTCTTTAATCGCATCAGAGAGCCCATGAAAGAAGGCGGCAACATGGGCTTCATTGTTCTAACCTACCTCTGCGGCAATCGTACGGAACTCAATGGCATACTGAGCAACAGATCTTGTACCTTGCTGAATGGACATGAGTCGTTTAGCAGCAGAGGAGGAGCGAGCTGGAACATCAAATACCCTTCGAAAGGAGGCCACAAATTCAGGGTAATTTGAAATCACAGGTTTATTAGTCTCCCACAAGGGATTAACCCAGGCAAGTCAGAGAGTATTGAGATGAGAAATCCCACCTTAGCTCTGTCAGAGGGAAACGCCTGAGGTAACATCTCAAAGTAAATGCCCACCTGGTTCAAAAACCCTCTGCACTGATTAGGATCGTCTCCATAATGCTGAGGTAGAGGTGCAAAACCGGACATGCTCCTGGTAGGACTAGGTGCACCAGCGGAAACAGGAGCAGCCATTACTTGCAGGACACTTTGGTACAAATGTGCAGTGCGAGTCAGCAGGGTTTGCAGGGCTAATGCAAATTGATCCAAGCGGTAATCCTGTTCATCCATCCTGGATATTATGGCAGGTAAAGGTGGATTATTAGCACCATCAGGATTCATGGCCCTTGCTTAATGTCAAGGTGCCAGGAATCAGACTGAGAATAGAAGTGCAAAAATTATCACACCTTTATTAATAGCAAAAAATAATAAAAAGTCCACAAGTCTCATACCAAGCCAGGAATCAAAACCAGAGCTGGTAGTCAGACGAGCCGAGTCAGGAGCCAAAGCGAGTAGTCAGGAATCAGGAACAAGGAGAACAGCAGAGTCAGGAACAAGCCAGGGATCAGGAACCAGAAGGGACGTCAGACAGCCAGGTAATACACAGGAGCTCTCACAAACAGGTCTGAGACAACGCAAGGGCAAAGCATACTGATCAGAGGCCCTTTAAATAATAAGTGATGACATCACAATTCTGAGACTGCATCCTGTCTCACATGGATGATGTACACCAGTCTGGCCATAAAAGGAAGTGCAGGAAATGAGCAGCATCACACAGTATGCACCAGAGTCAGCAAGAGAGGTGAGTAAAATGGCTGCCAGCAGCACATGGCAAACAAAACCCTGACACGATCATAGTTGCACTATGGCCTCGTTTTGTTGCTGTATTACTGTGGTCATTAAGTCTGAGCTTTGCGCATTTTCCTCCACCTGGTCTTCGAATTGCACTAGTCTAGTGCCAAGTTCTGCAACATCCCTCTTAACCTCCGCCAGGCCATCTTTAATTATTTTACTAACTTGTGTCATGAACAATGAGAAATCTGCTTTGGTCGGTAGCACTTGTAAGTAAGCTTTAGTAATGTACCTATCCTGTGTATTATTAATTGCTTCAAGGCCTTCCAACTCCTCTGATGCATCCCGTGTGGAAAAATCTGTGTCCTCTGCGTGAGCTGATTCAAATGGCTTGAAAAAACTATTCAGCTTGCCCCCCCCCCCCACCCTGGGAAGGGCACTTATTGCTCTTTTCTGGGCGGTTAGCCCTTCTTGCTGCCATTTTAATACCCACAAACTGGCAAATTTCTGTTTTTCTGTTTTTCTCCTCCTCTCACTCCAACGCTGTGTCAAAGGGTCAGTTATAAGGGGTTCCAGTATGGCGTCACTCGGTAAATGCTGTGGGCGAGTGTTTAAAGTTAAAAAATTGGTGCAATGCCCTGTATATGTCTTCCTGTTAAGGAGTTAATCCCAGATCTGACCAGGAGAGTCCAAGTGTGCTGTCACTTTATTGGCTTGAAGCCCTTAGGAGTCTTTTCTGCGTGACAGAATATGAAGGCTATGATCAGGGCCTTAGCGTGTGTGAGGATGCAGGCTTTTGTTATGGTAAGACCTCTTACCCAGTCTTTCTGGACATGATCTGCTTTATTCCGGCAACATCCCAAGGAGGTTGGTCGCCTGACCAAGGCGCAGGCAGCTGCTGCCAACTGGCAATGGTGGATTCAGTGCCGGAGTTCACTACTCCATGCGGTCTGGAGACGTGCACAGTGATTTTTAAGCCCCCGGCTGTAGCACCTAGATCACGGCAAAGATCCGACTCTCGCTTAGGGCAGAGTACTCCTGAGTTGTTCTGGAGCTGTTCCCTGCAAACATAGCATTAAGCAGGATAGTCTGGTTGCCGTCTTTGTGCCCCTCTGAGTCTTTTGTTACTGGAGCTCTAACTACTTGCAGCCATCTTAGTCTGCGGCTCCGCCCCCTTTCTAATTTATTTTTATTCTCAAATTTTCTTTGTTCTCTTGGTATTCTTTGTTGAAATCTAAACCTAGGTAGGCTCATATGCTAATTTCTAAGCCCTTAAAGACCACTTCTTATCTCAGTGCATTTTTCACAGTTAGACGGTGCTAGTTCATATGTGCCATATAAATAACATTGAGCTTACTCCTGTGGATTTACCTAGGAGTCAGCAGTGATTGGCTAAAATGCAAGTCTGCAAAAAGAAGTGAAAAAAGGGGGCAGCCTGTATAGGCTTAGATACAAGGTAATCACAGAGGTAAAAAGTGTATCAATATAACAGTGTTGGTTATGCAAACTTTGGAATTAATAATTAAGGGATTATCTATCTTTTTAAACAATAAAATGTTCTGTAGTAGACTGTCCCTTTAAGACTTTAATTAAAAGTTGTTTCATTAGCTTTTACATGGTTAAGAGAACATAAAAAAAAAATCAAACTTATACACAAATTTGCAAAAATGCTTTTAGGGAGAGTTATCACAGATTTTGATGGTAGGCTGTGTACATAAGAATTACTACCTTGCGCTTGCTCAATATACCAGCAGTAATATGAAGCATGACACAGTCCCCACTCAGAGCATTGCCAAATGGGAATGTGTTTGCATGCAACCTACCTCCATATGCATCTGCTAGTTTTCAAGATTAATCAGGATTCAAAATTATGGCGATGAGGGAAAAGAACCATTTTACTGTCACAGATGGAAGTTAAAGGGCTAATAAATAAAACTTAGAAGCTGCATAAAAATTGCAGTTAACTTTCTTGGTTGCATTTTGCAATGAATAATTATGGTTTTGTGCCAGGTGAGTACATTTGTGTGCCTTGTTTTTAGCTGATTTTACAAAAACAAAGAGTGGAAAATACTTTGCTGCAAAATACATCTGGAAATTGTGTTTGTTCCACTTTCTCCCAGGGAGGCGTGGGTTAATACTTTTATCTAATTTTCTGTATAGCTCTCTCCCTCCCTCATCTTGTGTCCATTAATTTGCTATTTTAAGGTGGATTACCAGTTTTGCATGAAAAGTCATGATTGGAAAATGATTATTTGCAATAACAGTGGTTATACTAAGTAATTTAGGTGTGAGTATTATTGTGTATATAAATATATTTGCTATTAGATGGAGATTAGAAAGGAATATATGTCTGTTTATTTGAATACCTGTTTAATAAATTATATTAATTAACTAAGCTGATTCAGTGTTTAACCACCTTTAGGTTTTGGCTACCGCAATCTATTTCCTTAACTGCACAAGTTCATGCTGTATATGTTTGAGACTGGGTAGCAAGGATTGTTTTGTTCTGGGGACAGGAACATTAGAGGGAAAAACAACATGCTCATTCGACAAAATAAAGCTGTTATTCATTGCAAAATTCTTCACTGATATAAAGGTACATTATCATTTATCATGCAGCTTACGTGTTGTGCATGTTTTAACAGGTTCATAATCATAGTGTCATGTCTTTATAAATACATCAATTGATTGTTTAAGTTGATTGAGCTTAAATGTGGACTATGGATATAGATTTAATTATGAACTATGAGCTTATTTGTATTGTTACAAATTATCTTCTGTTTAAATTTAACTTTTTCATGAATTTTTAAAATGCAGCTTATGAATGTTGGCATCAATAGCAATTTGTCTTGAGATTCACTTCTGTAGTTCAAGATTTAGCCAGAAGATGGCACTACATTAGTTACTTATTGATTTTAAAGGGAGCAGTAAAGTCAAAATTAAACTTTCAGGCTTCGGACAGAGCATACGATTTTAAATAACTTTCCAATTAGCTTATATTAGCTAATTTGCTTCATTCTCTTGTTATCCTTTGTTGAAAAGCATGCCTAGTTATCTACCTAAGAAGACTCTGGAGCAGCAATGATCTAATTGGAACTAGCTGGTGACTGGAGGCTGCAATTATTTGCCTCCTGTCATTGACTCAGCTGATGTGTTCAGCTAGCTCTTAGTGGTGCCTTGCTGCGTCTTCAACAAAGGAAACAAAGTCAGTGAAGCAATTTCGATAATAGAAATAAATTAGTATGTTTTTATGCTTTTTCTAAATCATGAAAGAAATATTTTGGGTTTCATATCCCTTTATAGTAGGTTGGAGTAATTTGTCACTGGATTTCAAATAGATGGCACAATCTTTATTTTAGAATTTTACCATATGATAAATTATATTTGCACAGACCTCTTCCACTTCCATTAAAATAATATAATTTATTATTATAATTATTATATAAACACCCACACACATTTGTGTGTATAAGCCACTAGGTTAACAACTATTTGCAAATAAAATGACCATTTTTAAGCCCTGAAAGCTAATTTCTGTTGGTAGAGTTTTAAAACCATTTTGTACATGGGTGCCCAGATTGTAGCGTTGGGGTCTGTTAGTCGATAAAATGTAGCTGTGTGCTTAGATTGTTGTATTTTATGTCTTAATTCATGTCAGTTAAAATGATTTTTCTTTAAGAATTTTCAACAGCAAAGCAAAATATGGCAAATGGTTGCTGACATTTGAAAATAACTACAGCAATAACTGCAGCTACAGGACATGAACCCCCATATTTCAATAGTAGATCTTTCAAATGAGGGTTCCTGTGTACTTTTATGCAGGGGGTAATAAGGGTTTTTTTAGATTTGCCAGATCCCAAAATAAGACTAATGATTCAGTGTTTTTGCCATTGCTAGGACAATCACGTGGCAGCTAGACAAAAACAGTACCACTCATTTGAAAGAGGGGGAGCCTCAATCAAATTAGGGGTTTCATCTCTCTCTATGCAAAACTAGGGGTGACACTGGTGCTAACTGCCCACAATTTTGTTTCACAAACAAATGTTTCTTTCAGGTGCTAAATGTGCCATAGTTATCACCCAGCCAGTGACATATTTGAAAGACAGGATTCTTGCATTTCAAAAAAGTGACTTATTCCATTTTTAGGAGGTGATCACAATAGTTTAGATTTTTCATAAGGATTGTGATCAACCCCTTATTGTCTAAATATAAAGCTACAGTCTTGTTTATAGCCCAGCGCACCCTAAGATATGTTGTTCTTTCATATGAGGGGCATTTTGTGTGTGTTATATAATAGGGTATAAGGGATAATTTAGAGCTGCTACGTTCCATACTGTAAATACAGAATATACTAAAATAAAATATCACAAGTGATTCTCACACAAGCAAAATGGTGACAATAAATAAAAAAAGGTGATATGACAATAAAAGTCTTTATGATTGAGGCACAGATTATAGAAATTGGAATCTAACTGATCACCACAGAAGTTGTGATCTATCTAACAGTTCTGGCTATACACAGTGTGAATAGAATGCGTTCTTCTTACTACAGACTTTTACACACAATAGTGTTGTTGCTAATATGTGCTGCAAAACCTTAGTGAACTTTTAGCCTCTTACTTTGTTTTTCTGAGTATAAAGTGTTACTTTTTATCCTGCATCCATGGAATCTTTTGTATAGAGCAATGCCCAGAGCTGTTGAGGCTCTGTTACATGTGAGTAGAACGGATCAGCTGCTATGTTTGTTGAATGTCTCTTAACGGTTTCACACTATGCTTTTGTCTTTCTTTTTATTTGAGGATTACATCATGAATTACTATCATTAAAGACTGAATCTGTGCCTCAATCTTAAAGGGACAGTATACTTAAAAATAGTTTTTCCCTTAATGTGTTTACAATTGCTTTTTTACCAACTGCAGAGTAGAAAATAAAAAAGATACTGTATATAATACAATATTAAGGTAGCGCCACACAGCAATAAATATAAATGTGCAAGGAACACCGTATAAATACAGTGCAAAAGAGTAAATAATTCACAGTGTGATCAGAAAATAAACAATAAATCAGAGAATAAATCAGAGAATAAAAATTCAGCACATAGAAATCGATATAAATAATAATAGTAATACAAACAAGAGCTCGGAGACTCATATACATTTGATGATATAGTCCCCTTTTAGAAAGTCATTTCAATATATGAGAGAAGATAACATAAAGTTCAAACTTCCCTTTTCAGAGAGTCCTTGTCTGGATGCGTGTGTTTGTGGTGCAGCTCCCTTGCAATCACTGGTGTGATCTCCGTGAGGTGTGGATCTGTGAGCAAAAAATCAGTAGAAACAGAAAGGGGTGTGGAGCGCAGCCAGGGAAAAAACACACTGATCTAAGTGCAGATTAAAAAAACACCTTTTCACTTTATTCAAAATAAAAACATCTGGATGTACACTTACAAGCTTCACCCTCAAACATATGAGGTATGTGCTGGCACTCTGTATAAGTTGTCCCAAACACGGATAAACTGGATACTGTATGTTCAAACAGTGTCTGTGTCCCACTGTGAATAAACCGCTAGCCCACTGTAAGTATAAAGCCGACCGGGATAATAATGTCCCTTTGTGACTGTTAGAAAAGCACTGAGAATCAAAGTCCCAATATTATAGTGCAGTAACCAATAGGTTACTGCAATCACGCCTCTGACGAAGCTGGGAGGAGCCCAGCGAAACGCGTAAGGCCACGCCCATCTATTTGACGGAGGATCAGGTTAGCACTGTGTGCAGCGGCGTCTCCTTTAGCCGGCTATCATTATAGGACCGCGCTGCCACTGTTTTCTTACCGCCTCCCAACGACCATAGCCTGTTCCCCAGAGTCGTAACACAGCCCTATTGGTTACTGCACTATAATATTGGGACTTTGATTCTCAGTGCTTTTCTAACAGTCACAAAGGGACATTATTATCCTGGTCGGCTATATACTTACAGTGGGCTAGCGGTTTACTCACAGTGGGACACAGACACTGTTTGAACATACAGTATCCAGTTTATCCGTGTTTGGGACAACTTATACAGAGTGCCAGCACATACCTCATATGTTGGGGGTTAAGCTTGTAAGTGTACATCCAGATGTTTTTATTTTGAATAAAGTGAAAAGGTGTTTTTTAATCTGCACTTAGATCAGTGTGTTTTTTCCCTGGCTGCGCTCCACACCCCTTTCTGTTTCTACAGATTTTTTGCTCGCAGAGTAAAAAATGTATGAAAATTAGCTTTTTAAGGATTATTTGTGTATATTGAAGCTCTGATTTTGTGTTTTGAAGCCACAACCTAATAAAATGGGTTGAGCTTGTAGGTATAATTAGATCTCATTACTGTATCACATTGTGCACATATACCTGCTTCTTTATCTTCTATCTGTCCATAAAACAATCACCAGTACTTGGAGAAAACAATGGAAAATCAACATTTTATTACCTTATCTCTGCCATAACCCACTGGGAGTGTAATTTCTTCTGCTGGCTGTGTTTACAAAGCTTATCTATAGCTTGGACCTGCGGCCACAAACTTTCAGAATGGGTGGGGATACCACAGGCTAAATCAACTATTTCAAATGCCAATATAAGGGTAAAGGAGCTACTGGTAAACAATTTAATACACTCCAGCAGGTAAAGTGGATCATTGGGAACAAATTAAAGGGGAGAACATTTTTGAGTAAACTGTCCCTTTTAAAGGGACACTGAACACAATTTTTTTCTTTTGTAATTCAGAAAGAGCATGCAACTTTCTAATTTACTCCTATTATCAATTTTTCTTCGTTCTCTTGCTATCTTTATTTGAAAAAGAAGGCATCTAAGCTTTTTTTGGTTTCAGTACTCTGGACAGCATTTTTTTATTGGTGGATGAATTTATCCACCAATCAGCAAGGACAACCCAGGTTGTTCACCAAAAATGGGCCGGCATCTAAACTTAGATTCTTGCATTTCAAATAAAGATACCAAGAGAATGAAGAAATTTTGATAATAGGAGTAAATTAGAAAGTTGCTTAAAATTTCATGCTCAATCTGAATCCCCAAAGAAAATTTTTGGGTACAGTGTCCCTTTAAGGATTTATGCTGTCAGATCTTTTGGTTTGTTTTGATTAGATTACGGCTCATATCACCTTTTTTATTTACCATACTGTACTACTGTATTACCTATTAATCACAGAGCATGAGACTTTTATCCCTTGAGTAAAGCAGAGCGTAGATAGTGTCCCCATAGAATCTTCCCTGTCATAATGATTTGTCTTTCTGTGTGACCTCCTGTATACTAGGAGGAAGTGACCCCTTATTTTTTTTGTGTGGAGCGGCAGAACTGCCAAAGCTCTCAGTGGGAGTATTTCAGGTGGGGCCCACTAGGAGGGATGTCAAGGCCTGGTGCTGGGCAGTGGCCTGGCTGTTGAGAACCCAGGGTCTTGCAGATATTGTTACCATTACACTCATTTTTATTAATTCATATTATTCCCCACTAGAGGGCGCCCTCTATCTTAGTATTATGTTTTCTTTTACAAGATATGACGAGTCCACGGATTTCATCCTTACTTATAGAGATATTGCCTCGTGGTCAACAGGAGGAGGCAAAGAGCTCCACAGCATAGCTGCATAAATAGCTCCTCCCTTCCCCCCCAACCCAGTCATTCTATTTGCCTGTGTTAGTTTAGATTCTTCAATCAAGAGTTTTTTTATTTTTAAATGGTGCCAAAGTGTGATATTTTATTACAGAGCAGCTTTTTAGGCTGTGGGAACTGGTGGATTTTTGTCTCCACTGCGCCTGCCATGATTGAGCTGCGTTTTCTGTGTGTGGTCTTGGAGGTTGTAACTAAGACCCCTTTCTTTCACAGGACCTCAGGAGGGAGAGTGGACCTCTTGACACTGAAGTTGTACATGCTGTTCCTCAGCATGGAGGCAAGTGCAGTTTTTTTATTCTGGGAATAAAAAGACCTCAGATTAACAAGACCTCAGATTAACTGTACTTGCACTATTATATTTGGGCTAAAACAATCCTTTAACACACAGTGCAATATCCAGACATTCTAGCAGTCTAATAACCTATAAGCACTGGGATATGGATACAAGTCCGACATAGTTTATGTTCTAGACACTCTAGACATAGGTGTTATGGTCTATAAGTACTGGGAGATATTGTGTGGGGTTGTACCATAAGCAGACATTCTGGCATTTATTATTGGGCCTGAAGCGCTGGGGCATACTGTGTTTTTTGTATGAACGGGCTGGCTGACGCTGGGGACAGTTCCGGAGAGTGTATTATTGGGCTCCGGTACATGGCGGCTTTCTCTGATTAACAGTTTGTTTACGCCCACGATGGGCGGGTCTTAATGTTATTTGTGCGCTTTGACAGCGCAGTTTCCTTTTGCGGCCCTGACAGCATCTCCTCACGGCTCCTCAGTCTACTTGTAGGAATCTTTACAAGCGACTTTGAGTGCGCCGTGTTTGCAGTGTTCAGACTGATCGAGAGGGTAGGTTTTTTTGTTTTGTTTTTTTTTTTAACCCACATTCCGGGAATGTTTAATTTTGCTCTAACGCATATATATCTCAGAGCCGTTTTTTGCATTAAAGATACAGTATGCAGTATATATTTTATTATAGTCTATTGTTTACAAAAATACGAATATATAATCAGTGAATTGGACCAAACTTGCTGGTTGTCTAGATTATCAAAATGGATGACCTTGAACAAAGTACATGCCATATGTGTTTAGATGCCATTATGGAACCCCCTGTTACACTTTGTCCCCCATGTATTGAGAGGGCTTTACAGTGTAAGGAACAAATTTTTCTTTAATAAAGATATGTCTAATGAATGTCCTCAGACTGATGAGATTGAGGGTATGCAGCATCTCTCTTCCCAAGCGGCACAGCCTTTAACGCCTGCGCAAGCGCCGACATGTTCTTCAATAGCGTCTGCGTCATTTACTCTGCAAGATATGGCTGCAGTCATGTCTTCCACTCTTACAGAAGTTTTATCTAAGTTGCCAGTGCTACAGGGCAAACGCAGCAGGATAGAGGCCCACGTGGTCCCTGCAACTTCTGATGCTTTAATAGCTATATCTGATTTACCTTCCCAGGGTTCTGAAATGGGGGGTAGGGAGGCCCTGTCTGAGAGGGAACTGTCTGATTCAGGAAGTGCATTACCCCAGACAGATTAGGACGTCATGTCCTTCAGATTTAAACTTGAACACCTTCGCCTTTTACTACGGGAGGTTTTGGTGACTCTGGACGACTGTGACTCTATTGTGGTCCAGCCAGAGAAATTGAGTAAGATGGACAAATACTTAGAGGTCCCTTCGTATTCTGAGGTGTTTCTGGTTCCTTAGAGAATTTCGGAAATTATTACAAAGGAATGGGAGAGACCGGGTATTCCGTTCTCTCCTTCCCCTGTTTTTAGGAAAATGTACCCTATAGCTGACATCGTTCGGGACTCTTGGCAGACGGTCCCTAAGGTGGAGGGAGCTATCTCTACCCCGGCTAAGAGTACGACTATCCCTATTGAGGACAGTTGTGCTTTCAAAGACCCTATGGATAAAAAGTTGGAGGGTCTTCTAATGAAACTATATATTCATCAAGGGTTTCTATTACAACCAATGACCTGCATTGTGACAGTCACAACTGCGGCTGCCTTTTGATTTGACGCTCTAGAGGAGTCCTTTAAGGCTGAGACTCCTTTAGAGGACATAATAGATAGAATTCTTTTATTATGGATGCTGCCTTTCAGATCGCTAAATTGGCGGCTAAAAATTCAGGTTTCCATTTTAGCGCGCTGAGCCTTATGGTTAAAATCTTGGTCTGCGGATGTGTCCTCTAAATCAAAGCTATTGGCGATTTCTTTCAAGGGTAAGACCATGTTCGGGCCTGACTTGAAGGAGATCATTTCTGACATTACGGGAGGTAAGGGTCACCTCCTTCCTCAGGACAAAACAGCTAAACAAAAGGGACGACAGAATAATTTTCGTTCCTTTCGAAACTTCAAGGGAATCCCCTCTTCCTCTTCTGTTAAACAGGAAGGGAATTATTCTCAAGCCAAACCCACCTGGAAAACTAACCGGGGTTGGAACAAGGGTAAACAAGCCAAGAAACCTGCCGCTGCTACCAAGACAGCATGAAGGGGCGGCCCCCGATCTGGGATCGGATCTAGTAGGGGGCAGACTTTCTCTCTTTGTCCAGGCTTGGATAAGAGATGTTCAGGATCCCTGGACACTAGAAATCGTGTCTCAAGGGTATCAGTTGGAGTTTAAAAAAAAATCCTTCCCCAGGGGAAGGTTTCTTTTTTTACGATTGTCTGTAGACCAGATAAAAAGAGAGGCGTTCTTTCTGGGTCAGCTAGCATTTTAGAACTTAACTTTAAAATTCTAACAAGATGGTATATGACGCCACATAGATTGAAACACATTTAACCAAGGTCTCCAGGAGATTGTGGGTGATTATGACGCATATCTGGTGGAATTGCAGAGAACTTCATACATTATGGACAGAAGTAGAAAAACTGGGAAAATTCTTATTTAGTACAAACTATACACTACAGGCACCTCATGTCCTATTCAATCAGAAACCTTGTAAATTCTGCAAGATAAGACAAGCTGTCTTTCAGATAGCATTAAACAGTGCTAAATCTATTATAGTCAGACAGTGGAAGCTAAACACAGGACCCACAAGACAAATGTGGATAAGCAGGACAGATTAGTTATTTTTCCTTGAAAAATATGGTTTCTATAAAAAACAAAAACTTGAATTTTTTCACAATGTACAATTTTACTGGGATCAGTACAAATCCACTATTTGACTCCCCCTGTCATAGATGATCAAGTATGGGAGCCCTCCGTCCTTTCACCTGTACATGTAATTCTGAGTTTCTATATGTTCTTTATTTATTTGGGTTAAGAAGTAATCTGTACCATATATAATTCAAAAAGAAGAATCTAGATAACAGTAGAATCTAGAAGCATTGACTGAAAAGTTTAATGTGTTATGTTATTTTATTTACTTTGCACAATTTCTTTAAGATTATTGATACGTTTGTCAGATATTATAGAAGAATGTATAAACCTATAAGAATTGTATTATCTTTACCGCTTACATTCTTGTAATTTGAAAACTTAATAAAAACTTCAATAAATAAAAAAAAATAAAAAAAGAGAGGCTTTCTTACGTTGTGTAGAAGACCTCTCCACCATGGGGGTAATTTGTCCAGTTCCAATACAGGGGCAGGGGTTTTACTCAAACCTTTTCGTGGTTCCCAAAAAAGAGGGAACGTTCCGACCCATTTTAGATCTCAAGAGTCTAAACAAGTTTCTCAGAGTTCCATTCTTCAAGATGGAGAATATTCGGACAATTCTTCCATTGATCCAGGAGGGTCAATATATGACTACCGTGGACTTAAAGGATGCATATCTACATATTCCTATCCACAAAGATCATCACCAGTTCCTAAGGTTTGCCTTCCTGGATAAACATTTTCAGTTTGTGGCTCTTCCTTTCGGGCTGGCCACGGCACCCAGGATCTTAACAAAGGTTCTAGGGTCTCTGCTAGCCGTTCTCAGACCGCGGGGCATTGCAGTGGTGCCTTATCTGGATGATATTCTGATCCAGGCGTCTTATCAACTGACAAAGTCTCTCATACCGATATGGTTCTATCCTTTCTAAGGACTCACGGGTGGAAGGTGAATCTAGAAAAAAGTTCACTAATTCCACAGACAAGGTTTCCTTTCTTAGGAACTCTAATAGGCTCTATATCCATGAAAATCTTCTTGACGGAAGTCAGAAAGTTAACGATTCTGAATACATGCCAAGCCCTTCAGTCCAATCCTCAGCCATCAGTGGCTCAGTGCATGGAGGTAATTGGATTGATGGTGGGGGCAATGGACATCATTCCGTTTGCTTGTTTTAATCTTAGACCTCTACAACTGTGCATGCTCAGACAGTGGAATGGAGATTATGCAAATTTGTCTCCTCAGATAGATATGGATCAGGAGACAAGAGACTCTCTCTTCTTTGGTGGTTGTCACTGGATCATCTGTCCCAAGGGACGTGCTTCCGCAGACCCTCATGGGTGATAGTGACAACGGACGCCAGTCTACTAGGATGGGGTGCAGTCTGGAATTCCCTGAAGGCTCAGGGTGTGTGGACTCAGTCGGAGTCTCTACTTCCAATCAATATTCTGGAGTTAAGGGCAATATTCAATGCTCTTCAGGCTTGGCCTCAGTTGGCTTCGGCAAAGTTCATCTGATTTCAGTCGGACAACATCACGACTGTAGCATACATAAATCATCAGGGAGGAACAAGGAGTTCCTTGGCGATGACAGAAGTATCCAAGATATTTCGGTGGGCGGAGGCTCACTCTTGTTATCTGTCAGCAATCTACATCCCAGGAGTAGAAAACTGGGAAGCGGATTTTTTGAGCAGACAGACGTTTCATCTGGGGGAGTGGGAACTCCACCCGGAGGTCTTTGCCGCCCTGATTCTCAGATGGGGCAGACCGGAGCTGTATCTCATGGTGTCTAGTCAGAATGCCAAGCTCCCGAGATATGGATCCAGGTCCAGAGATCCTCAGGTCGAACTTATAGATGCCTTGGCAGTGCCTGGGTCATTCAACCTAGCTTATGTGTTCCCTCCATTTGCTCTCCTTCCCCGGGTGATTGCTCGAGTCAAACAGGAGAGGGCTTTGGTGATTCTCATCGCTCCTGCGTGGCCTCTGATGGACATGTCATCTCTGCCACCGTGGAAGCTTCCGTTGAGGCAGGACCTTCTCATTCAGGGTCCCTTCCATCATAAGAATCTACTTTCTCTGCAGCTTACTGCTTGGAGATTGAACGCTTGATTTTATCTAAGCGGGGGTTCTCTGATGCGGTCATTGATACCTTGATTCAGGCATGCAAGCCTGTTACTAGAAAGATTTACCATAAAATATGGCGTAAATATCCTTTATTGGTGGGAATCCAAGGGCTACTCATGGAGTAGGGTTAGGATTCCCAGGATTTTATCTATTCTCCAAGAAGAATTGGAGAAAGGGTTATCAGCAAGTTCCTTAAAAGGACAGATTTCTTTTTTTTGTCTATTTTACTACACAAGCGTCTGGCAGATGTTCCAGATGTTCAATCTTTTTGTCAGGCCCTGACTAGAATCAGACCTGTGTTTAGCTTTCGGCATTACAATGTAATTCTTCTTATCTTATGTTCCATTCTGATAAGGTGGTGTTACGTACCAAACCTGGTTTTCTTCCTAAGGTTGTTTGTAACAAGAATATTAATCGGGAAATTGTTGTTCCTTCCTTGTGTCCTAACCCTTCTTCTAAGAAGGAGCGTCTGTTACATAATTTGGACGTAGTCCGTGCCTTGAAGTTCTACTTGCAGACGACTAAGGATTTTAGTCAAACATCTTCATTATTTGTCATATCCTGTCAGTAGCATGTCCCTTTTAATTCAGAAACTCCACCCTGTTAGCTCTCTATAAAGGAACTCCCTTTCACAAGCTTCAGTGCTTGATTATTTCAGAAGTGTTAGGGAATCCCTTGATCGTTTGTTCCTAAATTTTATATTAAGCCTTTGCAGAAATTCTAAAGCTCAAACCCTATGAAGTGTCTCTGATTACAAAAGTCATAGCATCAAACCTTTGATTATTTGCCGCAAACCTAACGGCACTTTAGTTTGAGAAAATCTACGTCTGGATTACCTGTTAGTTTCTCAGAGCCACAACGCTGCAAGTGGAGCTGCTGGGTGACGTCATTTCACGCTGACAGGTTCTGCCGATTCAGTCAGTCTAAGAGCTGCAGCTGTAACAACTTCAACTTTAAGCTCTCCTCTCTCTCCAATACCACACCTTGAAACTGGAGCTAATCATACCAAAGACAATCGCAAGTATTTCTATAACAGTATTTGACCGCATCAATTGTATCTATATGCAAAGATGAACTTTATTGATGTATCTAACGCTGCAATATATCCGGTCTGTTTCTAAGCTGTGTGTTCAGTTAAGTTAATGCTCAATTTAACTTCTCGTTAATATTGTGCAGATATCTGGTTAAAGCACCTAACACCTTGCTAGCAACAGAGGTACCTATCATTTATTCATATTTGTTAGGTAATGTTGTCACGCATACAAATCCATTCTATATAAGGGGACTTTCCTTAAACATAAGGATTGGCATGTTAATACACTTATCACAGAATAATCAAGCCTGTAAAATAACACCTCTGGTATAATGGACCCACTGGAAATGTCCAATCAAATAACATCTTTAAATCAGAAGGTGGAGATTCTTGCACAAGGACTAAGAGATCTCACTAATGAGAATAATACATTAAAAAAACTGCTTAATGATTTTGTTGCACAAAAGACAAGTGAGTTCCCAGAACCACAGGTTAACCCTCCTATTCCTTTTAGTGGTGATCGAACCAAGTTCAGAGAATATAAAAATGCCTGTATGTTAATGTTTTCATTAAAGCCTAAAACATACCGTACAGATAAAAGTATGCACTGCTATTTCTTTTCTTACTGGGGAGCCCAGAGCATGGGCAGACAGGTTCTTTGAGTTGGATGACCCAATCTTAAATTCGATTGAAATTTTTTTCCATACCATGTCAATCATGTATGAGGATGTAAATAAACAGCACACTGCGGAACAAAAATTAAGATCACTAAAACAGGGAAAACGGGCAGTGGAAGACTATATTGCGGACTTCCAGCTCTGGGCCACTGACTCACAATGGAACACTATAAGTTTAAAAAACCAGTTCCGCTTGGGACTGTCCGAATATTTAAAGGACGAACTCTCACGAGTTGAATACCCAGAATCCTTGGAGGGGCTTATGAAATTATGCATTTCCATGGACAGAAGACATAGAGAGAGAAAGTCCGAAAGACAATTATATGAATTCCCAATTAAAAAACAATACCATACATCCCTGGACAAAGCATCGTCTCAACCAGTCCCCATGGAAATTGGTACGATACGAGGACCCTTGAGTCAAGAGGAAAAATTAAGAAGGCACCTAGCTAACTTGTGTCTGTATTGCGCCAGCAAAGAACATGATGTTGCAAACTGTCCCATACTTACACGTCAAAGAAAGGGTAAATCAGATTACGTTTGCAAACATCAGTCAAAAAATACTAATACTTACATGTCACTTAACTTATCTTTACAGTGGGATTGCAACCAGGTCCAGAGCGAAGCCATACTTGATTCAGGAGCCAACGGGATATTCATTGATGAGTTAATTGTAAAACAAAATAAAATTCCAAGTGTGTTAAAAGCAACCCCTCTGTATGTGCGTGTAATTGATGGGTCACAATATTTAAAAGGGCCAATAACGCATCACACCATACCCATATTAACTATCACTAACTCTGGACACAAAGAGTTTATCTCCTATGACATATGTCTCTATTAGACACATTGAACCTCACTTACCAGATGACTATAGAGATTTTGCTGATGTATTTAATTTAAAAGAAGCTGAGTCATTACCTCCTCATAGACATTTTGATTGTCCCATAGAAACAAAACCTGGGGTTGAAATTCCTTCTGGAAGATTATTTCCGTTATCACAGAAAGAACTAAAACATTTAAGGGATTATCTTGACGAGAATCTCAGAAAAGGTTTTATAACCCCCTCATCCTCACCAATAGCCTCTGCCATATTCTTTGTTACCAATAAAGATGGCAGTCTCCGTCCAATAATAGATTACCAGGCTCTGAATTCTGTTACAATAAAAAATAAATACCCCCTTCCACTCTTACCAGAATTACTTGAACGTCTCCATGGGGGCATCTATTTACACCAAGTTGGATCTTAAGGGGGCCTACAACTTAATTCAAATTAAATCTGGTCATGAGTGGAAGATAGCTTTTAGAACCCGGTATGGTTTATATCAATACAACGTTATGCCATTTGGCTTGACTAATGCTCCCGCAGCATTTCAATATTTCATTAATGAAATCTTCAAAGAACTTATGGATGTATGTGTAATTATATATTTAGACGATATACTAATATACTCAAAAAATCTAAAAGAACACACCAGGCATGTAAGATGGGTCTTAGCCACTTTAAGGGATCATAAGTTATATGCTAAGATGGAAAAATGTAGCTTCCATAAAACTACCATTAAATTCCTCGGCTACATTATATCCCCTGATGGGATTCAAATGGATCCTGAAAAACTCTCTGCAATTCGTGATTGGTCAACTCCCACTTCCAATAAATCACTACAAAGATTTTTGGGATTCACCAACTTTTATAGAAAATTTATAAACCACTTTTCTTCTGTAGTTCAACCATTAACTCGTTTAACAGGAAAACAGAAATTCATATGGGATAAAGAATCAAATCAAGCTTTTCATCACCTTAAAGAATTATTTTCAACAGCCCCAATCTTACACCTTCCAGATCCGGAATTACCATATACTCTTGAGGTTGACGCTTCCAACGTAGGAATTGGCGCAATCTTATCCCAACCTGATAAGGAATCTTCATTACTCCATCCAGTGGGATATTATTCCAGAAGATTAACACCTGCTGAGAGGAACTATTCGGTTGGAGATAAAGAATTGCTTGCAATGAAGTCGGCCATGGAACACTGGAAACATTTATTGGAAGGAACAACTACACCTTTTCAAGTCTTTACAGACCATAAAAACCTCCAATACTTAAAGAAAAACAAAACCTTGTCTTCACGACAAGTAAGATGGGCTTTGTTCCTGGACCATTTCAATTTTGTGCTAACTTACATCCCAGGAACAAAAAACTCTAAGGCAGATGCATTGTCAAGGTCATTTAACGTACCATCAGAAGGTGAAGAGAAGTCATATATAATACCACCTTACAAACTCTTAGCATCTTTAACCACACTCCAAGCTGATATACTACGAGCTCAACAGTCAGACACTGAAATTCCTTCAGTCTGTTATCATGATTCAGTTACTGGATTATATCATTATAAAAACCTCATATATATACCTCAGTCACTCAGAGACACCATCCTACACCAAAACCATGACTTACCTCTAGCAGGACATTTCGGAATACAAAAGACAAACGACCTTATCAGTAGGAATTACTGGTGGCCAAATATGACTAAAACCATACAAGAATACATTAACAAATGTCATATTTGTGTCACAAAGAAAAAGGGACATAATAAACCATTCAGACTATTACAACCTCTACCCATTCCAGAGAGACCCTGGGATATGTTATCAATGGATTTTATTGTTGACCTACCCATCTCTAACAATTATACTACAATCTTGGTAGTTGTTGACCACCTCTCTAAATTGGCTCATTTTATCCCATTACGACGGATACCCACTGCTTCCACCACAGCAAAGGTTTTTTTGACACATATTGTCAAGTTACACGGATTGCCTCTATCTATAGTTACGGATCGTGGATCCCAATTTACGTCAAAATTCTGGAGATATTTATGCAATAAATTGAACATTTCTCTCAGATTCTCAACAGCCTTTCATCCACAATCTAATGGGTTAACAGAAAGACTCAATCAGACTTTGGAACAGTATCTCCGCTGTTATATTTCAACTTTGCAGGAGGATTGGAGCGAATGGTTACCTTTGGCGGAATTTTCATACAACAATTCCATCAGTTCTTCCACGGAAGTGTCACCATTCTATGCCACATACGGTTACCATCCAAGATCATTTCCAAACACAACTTCCTCATCAAATTCCCCCGCTGTCTCGGATTATTTCACTCAAATCAAGGAAACCTTGGAAACCCTACAAACTCATCTCAAAAATGCTAAAGCTACCCAAAAGTTGTACTTTGATAAAAAAACGTTCACCTCCTCCGAATTATAAAGTCAAGGACTTGGTCTGGTTGTCTACCAAGAATATCAACCTCAAAGTACCCTGTAAAAAGCTAGCTGACCAGTATATCGGTCCGTACCCAATACTAAAGATTATCAATGAAAATGCAGTGAAGTTGCAATTGCCCAGTAATTTTCACATTCATCCGACCTTCCATGTCTCTCTATTAAAACCGTACTTGGGTCATCATGATCACACCGATACTCGTTCTCATCATTCCACAGTTCCTTTTGATGACAAAATGGATTATGAGGTGGAACGCATTTTGGATTCCAGAAAGCGCCGGAATACTATTGAGTACTTGGTACATTGGAGGGGGTACTCTCCTGAGGAGGATTCTTGGGTACCTATTCGGGACTTGAACGCCCCTCTATTGTTGCAGTCTTTTCATTCCGCTTTCCCCTCGAAGCCGGGACCTTTGCTTTCGGGGAGACGCTCCTGAAGGGGGGGATCTGTCATATCCTGTCAGTAGCATGTCCCTTTAATTCAGAAACTCCACCCTGTTAGCTCTCTATAAAGGAACTCCCTTTCACAAGCTTCAGTGCTTGATTATTTCAGAAGTGTTAGGGAATCCCTTGATCGTTTGTTCCTAAATTTTATATTAAGCCTTTGCAGAAATTCTAAAGCTCAAACCCTATGAAGTGTCTCTGATTACAAAAGTCATAGCATCAAACCTTTGATTATTTGCTGCAAACCTAACGGCATTTTAGTTTGAGAAAATCTACGTCTGGATTACCTGTTAGTTTCTCAGAGCCACAACGCTGCAAGTGGAGCTGCTGGGTGATGTCATTTCACGCTGACAGGTTCTGCCGATTCAGTCCGTCTAAGAGCTGCAGCTGTAACAACTTCAACTTTAAGCTCTCCTCTCTCTCCAATACCACACCTTGGCTTCCTCATGGGCTTCTGTTGAACAGATTTGCAAAACTGCAACTTGGTCGTCTCTTCACACTTTTTCCAAATTTTCCAAATTTGATACTTTTGCCTCATCTGAGGCTGTTTTTGGGAGAAAGGTTCTTCAAGCAGTGGTGCCTTCCGTTTAGGTTCCTGTCTTGTCCCTCCCTTTTATCCATGTCCTATAGCTTTGGTATTGTATCCCATAAGTAAGGATGAAATCCGTGGACTTGTCATATCTTGTAAAAGAAAAGGAAATTTATGCTTACCTGATAAATTTATTTCTTTTACGATATGACGTAGTCCACGGCCCACCCTGTCATTTTCTAAGACAGGTTTTATTTTTGTTAAACTTCAGTCACCTCTGCTCCTTGGCTTTTCCTTTCTCTTCCTAGCTTCGGTCGAATGACTGGGTTGGGGGGGAAGGGAGGAGCTATTTATGCAGCTCTGCTGTGGAGCTCTTTGCCTCCTCCTGCTTACCAGGAGGCGATATCCCTATAAGTAAGGATGAAATCCGTGGACTCGTCATATCGTAAAAGACATAAATTTATCAGGTAAGCATAAATTTCCTTTTTCACTTTTTAAGTCTGTACTGTCCCTAAACTGCCCCACTTGTTGACAGAGTTGTGCTTGCCCAGCCCAGTGCTCAATTTACTATGCACCTTAGCTGTGGATTGCTGCCTGTACTTCCCAGACGTCCTGGTTACTATAGCTGTAGGCTGCCCTACATGGATGTCGTAGAAGGGGCCACATAATAAACAATGATCCACTACCATGATTTTTTTGTGATATCAAATAGAAAACTTTAAAAGGGATGAGTTGATATAGCTGGGCCACAGGGCTGTATTTGCCCCTCCTTGGGCAAAAGTTGCTAGTCCTCCCCTACATCTCATGCAATGGAAAGATAGTGTGTGATTGGAAGCACCAACCATGGGGTAATAGGAAGAACCGTTTGCTATCATTTTATTTTTTTTCTTTCAGTAAATCATGGAAGCCGCTAAGCCATTTTAGCTTTTTAAAATTATTTGATATATTTATGAATAAATTCCTGACTCATAAAAAGAGGATTTTAAAGGTGCTGCTGCTTGAGTCCCTCAGTGACATCCCAGGGTAGCTGGTAAATGTGAGTGTGTGTTTTGGATGTGAAAATATAAATGGTATTAAAAAGGGGACTTTGAAATGAAGATGTCAGGTGCAATTTTCAAGGTGCTGTCACACCTTCCTGTTGTCACTCCAGAAGCAGACCCAGTGTCTGCGGAGGGAAGTAAGAATCACCTGATGCGATGAGCCTCCTGCGTCAGTCTTAGGATGTGACCCACCAGTATGATTAAAAGGGTGAGAAGTACAGTTCAGCACAGGGTCGGCTCAAGATATTGTGCTGCCTGGGTCCGAGAATAAAATGACGCCCCCTCCCCAGTAGTAACATTAGTTACTGATTAGCACATCCATCTACTAGCCTGGCTGCTGACCTTACTAAGCCTATCTACCTGCATGTAACCAATGCTTATGCACAGTTGTGCAATAAGTGAGATTAGTTAGGGAAGAGATGCACTTGTCCCATCTTAATGGCTGTCTCTTTGTGCATGATGAGGTTATACTGTTGGGAGCAGTCTGGGTCTGACAGTGACTGACTCAGTCACTGAAGTGCTGCACTCAGGACCGTCTTTAACACAGGGCAAAAGGGGCAGCTGCCCTGGGCCCAGTCCCTGTTGAGGGGCCCAAGAGTCCTAAAAAAAAAAAAAAAAAAAAAAAAAAAAAACTTTTTTTTTTTTTTTTTTATGGTTCATACCAGACTGCTGATGTGACATGGGGAACACACACATTCAGTCCTAATACTGTCACAGTCAAAAGTACTCTGTTTATATTTTTTTTAAAAACTGTGCCAGACCGTGCCGGTGTCATGTGACATGCCAAGCTAGTGCCATGTGCTGTTTTAGATGTGCACTGTGCAGCACTGAATGCAAAGCCCTAACTCAGCATCCAGCCATTTCCTACTGCATCAGAAAAGGTCCTACTGGGGTTACCACTGTTACCAGGTAACTGCTCTGGTGGTGGGGATTGTTTCTGGGTAGGGCTGACTGTAGGCGCATGCAGCAGAAAGCTGGAGCGGCAGGCACATGAGGATTTGAGCATCTGTGCAGCTGCATACACTGCTCTCTTCAGTCTTGAGGTTGTGTGACTCATCTCACACTGTATCCATGCAGCCTTGGACAGACAGCATCATGTCTACTGGTCCCCTTAGCCCTGCTCTTTCTGCTGTGGCCCTAAGATCAACTAACTGAAGTTTGTTAGGGGAACAGTGCTTTGTAGAAAGGTGTCAGTGGGCAGAATAAGTGAGTGCACACACGCCCCTCCCCATGCAGCATTGTCTAGTTCAGGGTGAGAGGGAACTTGTTCCTAGCAAAGAAGCTACATGTGCTGGTGTGGCTGATGTATAGCGTCATGCTGATACGCTGATACTTCACACATTAATGTAAGGTTTATTTTTATAGTTTTTATTTTCTCTCTGTTTCAGATTTTACAGCTTCCCATAGTAGTTCTACTGTTCCAGTCAGTAAACTTATATTTGTCTGCACCTCCATGCTTCCTCCTTTACCTTGCTTTGCTCCTGTTGGCTGCCCTAAATCTCTTTAACCAGCTAACCTCACACCAGAATCACATTCAAAAGAATATTAAATGAATCCACAGTGGAGGAATTTATATATTTATTTACTTATTAGTTCTGCTTAGGTCCAGTTTCACATATCGCAATTTTTGTTTAATTTTTTATTTTATTTAAATGATTAGCCCAGCAGTGGATGATCCACCGCTGGGCTAATAATAAAAAAAAAATTGATTTAGTTGTTTTTTGGGATGTTGGGGTGGAGAGCGAAATTGCATGGGGTGGGGGGGCCCAAGAAAATTTTTGCCCAGGGTCCAATCAATATTAAAGACGGCCCTGGCTGCACCTTGTCAAGTGCTGCCTGGGTCCATTGGACCCACTTGGTCCCATGATTTAGCCGACCCTGGTTCAAAGGAAGGTAAATAAAGGTCAAGGCCAAACATAGGGGAAGATTAAGAGAAAAAGCAAACCCTGTGCTGGAAACCTTAATTCTGCCACTCACAAATTAGATACTATAAATAAATTGAAAAGTTGTTTTAAAATTGCATGTATGTGATTCATGAAAGGAATTTTTAGGGGTTTTATGTTTTTTAATTATTCAGCTTAACTTATCTAAATGGTAAATAAATTAGAACTAAGATAAATCAATAAATGTTTCTTCACTTGCTTCTATATGTGTTTTTTTTTTAATATTCTGGATGTGCTAAAAATGGTTTACAAATGGTTATCAATATATATTTACCAGCACTACTCTAAATAAAAAGATTACCTAAAGCTTACGGTATAGGAATACCTATTATTCACCGTATGCCTGTGCACGTAGAGCCAAGTAATAAGTATACCAAGAATGTAAGAAAATTTAGTGACTCCTAACCCAGCACAAGGTATTAACTCTAATATTATATAACAAGCCTGGGCTGGAGGGGTAACAGCTGACCGCCTCCGCAAAATTAGTGAGCCCCAGTAAAGACAAGCCCGGACAAGACAGCCGAAGGAAGGAACAAAAAAAAGCAACTAAACGGAATGCAAAGTCAGTAAATATATGGAAAGAAGTTTGAGATAGCACCGCCTGAATTTAACAATGTTTGAGCAGCAGCATAAGCTATAGCACAAAAGGGCGGTTCGTTGTGAAATACGGACGATGAATTGAGCCCTACAGTTAAAGCAACACCTGCTAAAGAACTGTATATAAGGGAGGTTTGTTTGCATTACGGACCGTTATTAACCCTTAACATTTGTCAAGAAAGTCACTCATAATTAAGTAGCAGTGTCGACTACAGTTGTGCTATCAAGTTTGAATCCATAACCTGACAAGTGTAAAACTGCAGTTTTTTGTTTCTGAACCAATGTGATCTATGAGATCAGTTCCACAAAGTGTTAATGCTCTGAACTAATATGATCTACGTGATCAGTTCCATAAAAGTGGCTGTAACAATGATTTATACTGAATGGACACAAGAAGGGTATCATTTACCAAATATTACTATTATCCTTACAAAGACAAGGACTTTGTGATCCTATCATTGAGCTCTGTACGGGTACATTATATAGGATACCTTAATTTAATATTCCTATATACTAATTGGGACTTTTTTGGTGTGTTGCCATAAGATTTTGTTTTATGTAATTTACTTTAAGTGATATAAAGGTATATTCTGTCAGCAACCTGATTCTCTGCGTGTTTCTTCCCACCTTGTTATATAATATTAGAGTTAATATTTTGTGCTGGGTTAGGAGTCACTAAATTTTCTTACATTCTTGTTTTACAAATGGTTATATATATTTTATTTTTGGTCATGTAATGCTAGTGTTTTTTTAAAAACATTTTTGTAACTTAGTGGGTCTTAGGTTAAGGGTCTTGGGGGGGTTATATGTTAGGGGGTTAAGTAGTGTAGGGGTAGCTTGCGATGGGAGGTTGTGGTGGTTAGAGTGTTAACAGGTTAGGTGGTATTTTATAATGGGAGGGGATATGGCGGATTAGGGGTTGATAGTGTAGCGGGAAGTTTGCGATGGGGTTGTGGTGGTTACAGGGTTAATAGTGTACGGGGGCTTAAAAGTGATGGGAGGTTTTGGTAGATTAGGTGTTTATAGTGTAGCAGGATTATGTTGCTATTCTGACTCCGTTCTAATAGTGATCTATCCCTTGCTGAGACCTCTATGCCTGGCCTGTATAAGAAGAAACAATCACTGCAGACAATCCTTGTCAGCTGAACTCACCAATACAGTGTCCATCCACAAAGTTGCTTTATTCTGAATATCAGGTTACAGCAGATAATAAAATACAGCAGATGAATGGTTACAGTATTTAAGAGGTCAAAAGTTGATACTGTTCATAGCGTGCAAAGAAGTTTAATGTGTGCTTGTTACATGAGGCCTGTTAGCTGCAGCCATGACACAGGAAAAGTATCATCAAACTACAAGGGCAGAGCAATACACAAAAAAGGAAATGCGTAATAGGTCTGAGGGAAGGTACTACAGAAAACAGGAGCGTTACCAAAAAAGGTCACTAGTTGGCAGTACAGAATAAACATAGAGAAGCTTTGAGACAAATAGCATAAAATATATAATTTCTTAAAGGGACACTAAACCCCCCAAAAATATTTAATGATTCAGATAGAGAATACAATTTTAAATAACATTCCAATTGACTTCTATTATCTAATTTGCTTTATTCTTAAGATATCCTTTGTTGAAGAAATAACAATGCACATGTGTCAGTCAATCACACAAGGCATCTATGTACAACTATCATTCCGCAGCTACTGAGCATATCTTTATATGCTTTTCAGCAAAGCATCTTAAGAGAATGGAGCAAATTAGATAATATAAGTAAATTAGAAAGTTGTTTAAAATTGTGGGTTTCATGTCCCTTTAACTATATCAACATGAATAATAACAGAGGCTATGTCATATTCTATGCCCCATTGAGGCAGCACAGTTGCGCTGGTGGTTAGAGTAATTTAGAGGCGCATTATATACAATGTTATATTCATATGCATTTTCTTTACTTATGTAAAATTATAAAGTTGCTGTTAATGCGTTTTTATAACCTATTTATGTAATTAAAAATAAAAATGATTGTTTCTTTTAAAAAGTTGTTTAAAATATATTATAAAATGCATAGCTTCTCATTGTACAATAGGATACATATAAATTAAAAATTGCATGTACATGTATTGACAAAGCTGCTACAGTTTTAATAGGAAGTCTTTTGTCTTTTATAAGTAAGGTAGATTGCAGATATGATGTAGAGATTAGGGATGGGCGAATGTTTAAATTCTAAATTTAAAACGAATTTTGATACATTCGTTCGTTCGAATAGAATTTCGAATGTTTATGTAACATTCTATTTTCGAATTTTCATTTTCGAATTTTTCAATAAAATTCAAAAATATTCGTTTGAATACTAGAATGTTTAGCTATGTATTCATTCAATTTAGAAATGTGACATTCAAATGTAAAATATGAAATAGTATTTCTAGTCTACAATTGTGTTTAATAAACGTAAAATTCTAATTTGAATGCTACATTCAAATTCGAATGTCCCATTCAAATTCGAAATAGTATTTCTAGTCTAATACTGTGTTTTTTAAATTTAATACTCGAATGTGACATTCGAATGTAAAATTCTAATTCGAAATAGTATTTTTAGTCTACAACTGTGTTTAATAAATGTAATATTCGAATGCTACATTCGAATTTGAATGTCCCATTCAAATTCAAAATAGTATTTATAGTCTAATACTGTGTTGTTGTTTTTTAATGTGACATTCGAATGTAACATTCGAAATAGTATTTCTAGTCTACAACTGTGTTTAATAAATGTAATATTCAAATTAAAATGCTACATTCAAATTCAAATGTAACATTTGAATTTGAAATAGTATTTCTAGTCTAATACTGTTTGTTTTATAAATGTAATATTCAAATTTGAAAATGACATTCAAATTTCGAATGTGACATTCAAAATAGTATTTCTAGTCTAATACTGTGTTTTATAAATGTAATATTCGAATGTGACATTCGAAAACTGTAAATAACATTTGATAATAGAATTTTTACGAATATTCGTTCTTATCAACATTCTATTATGTAAATCGAGTTTCTACAATAACATTCATTCTAACATTCAAATTTGGATATAAACACATTCGCCCATCCCTAGTAGAGATAGGCATTCGGTGGGAGTTTACTGGGCGTTCTAGGGGAGTAACCTGCATTTTAATTGTGAAACATTGCCAGTAGTGCGCTATATTCCAAGCTCTGCCCTTAAGGTTAGACACAGGTCATAGTTGTCTTGCCACCTTTTCAGTGATGAGACTTTCCAGTAGGAGCATGTAGTGTAGGTACAATTAAAGTAAGGTTACACAGGCATTATTGGAAGTGTTCCTACCATAGGCGTCACTACAGGGGGAGAGGGGGGCAATTGCCCCCCCCCTTTAAAATGCCTTGCCCCCCATGTGCCCCCCCCCCACTGAGCCGTAAAGTTTGCACCTTCTTTAGCTACACAACAGGCCCACACTTTGAAGGGCCTCGCACTATGAGGCTGTCAACGTCTGAATCAGTGGCGTCTGTTTGAGTAAAAAAAAAATTAAAAAATTAAAAAAAAAAGCTCCAACCTCCTGGTGTCAATTATCAGTACTACCAATAGTACTGATAATCAACATTCACAAGAAGTGTTCTCTTGTGCTCACCATTGCTGGACAGTGACAGCGCACATTAATCTCCCCCCTGCAGCACACACTGCACATATTTTTTTTTCCATGATCACAGCGGCAAAACTTTCTTCCTGGATGGTGGGTGGGGAAATCTTGTGGCAGTAGTACATCACCCATGACAGCTCACACTCCCCTGCTTTTGCCCTTATAGAGGACCACCTGAATGACCGGTAAATATGCAGACAACTTTGAATTACTATAATTTACTACTTCTATGTTTTATTTAATATCATTTGTATGCACTCCACTAGAATTCTCAGCCATGAGCCCTTTCTCCTTTGTCAAGTCCTCTTACACGTGCGGTTGTGCCGGTGAACTACTGCTGCAGCATATTCCAGGTTCCATGGTCAGATTTATAGCTGTCTTTGAAATGCTCTTTCATATTCTCCTTTCTAGTTAGCGATCAACCTTGTGGGTTAGCAGACTCTTGCTGGATGTGTAGAAAACTTCCCTTAGCTTACTTTAATGTCAATTCCTGCAGAGGAGATTATTCATTAATTGCTGTCACTGATAAGGTATTTTTTTTTTTTCTACAGTGCATGTTTGTTTTACAGTCATGGGGCGCGATCCGATATCGATCGCAGTTTGCGGCGCAAGCGAGGGAACCGGCGTCGCCCGCAGTTTCAGCTCGCAACTCGAGCTATCCCATATAGGTCGCCGTCAGATGCTAACGTGCCGTAAGTCTCACAAACCAGCGATGTCCAGAAATCTGCGTAAGTACAAATTTCTGGCGTCGCCAGTGACTTGCGCCACGTTAGAATCTGCCGGCGCCTATAAAACCTGACTAAAGTCTAAAACACCCGCACTGTCTAACACGCCTCCCTAACATAGCCCGCACTGTCTAACACGCCTCCCTAACATAGCCCGCACTGTCTAACCCTCTATCCGCTATCCCCCCTCACTAGCCTAACAATAAAAAAGCTATTAACCCCTAAACCGCCGCTCCTTTACCCCGCCGCAACCTAATAAAATTATTAACCCCTAAACCGCCGCTCCCGTACCCCGCCGCCAGCTATATTATATCTATAACCCCCTAAAGTGAGCCCCTAACACCGCCGCCATCTATATTAAAATTATTAACCCCTAATCTAAGCCCCTTACACCGCCGCCATCTCTATTAAAATGATTAACCCCTAATTTAATCTACCTACCCTGCCGCCAGCTATATTATCTATATTAACCCTAAGTATATTATAGTTAATATAGGTATTACATTATATATATTAACTATATTAACCCTAATTATATTAGGGTTAATATAGTTAATATAGTTACTATAGTATTTATATTAACTATATTAACTCTATCTAACCCTAACACCCCTAACTAAATTTATATTAAATTAATCTAATTAATTTATAAACTAAAATATTCCTATTTAAATCTAAATACTTACCTATAAAATAAACCCTAAGATAGCTACAATATAATTAATAATTACATTATAGCTATGTTAGGGTTAATATTTATTTTACAGGTAAATAGTTAATTATTTTAACTAGGTATAATAGATATTAAATAGTTATTAACTATTTAATATCTACCTAGTTAAAATAATTACCCAATTACCTGTAAAATAAATCCTAACCTAAGTTACAAATACACCTACACTATCAATAAATTTAATAAACTACTAACATCTATCTAAAAATACAATTAAATTAACTAAACTAAATTACAAAAAAAAACAAACACTAAATTACAAAAAATAAAAAAAAGATTACAAGATTTTTAAGCTAATTACACCTATTCTAAGCCCCCTAATAAAATAATAAACCCCCAAAATAACAAAAATTCCCTGCCCTATTCTAAATTAAACAAATTTCAAAGCTCTTTACCTTACCAGCCCTTAAAAGGGCCTTTTGTGGGGCATGCCCCAAAGAATTCAGCTCTTTTGCATTCAACAAATACAATCACCCCCCCCCCCATTACAACCCACCACCCACATACCCCTATTCTAAACCCACCCAAACCCCCCTTAAAAAATCCTAACACTACCCCCCTGAAGATCTCCCTACCTTGTCTTCACCACACCGGGCCGAACTCCTGATCCGATCCGGGCGATGTCGTCCTCCAAGCGGCAAAGAAGAAATCTTCCTCCGGCGACGTCTTCCTCCAAGCGGCAGCAAAGTCTTCATTCTTCCGGCGGCATCTTCAATCTTCTTTCTTCGCTCCGCCGCCGCGGAGCATCCATCCCGGCCGACTGCTAAACTTGGAATGAGGTACCTTTAAATGACGTCATCCAAGATGGCGTCCGCCGAATTCCGATTGGCTGATAGGATTCTATCAGCCAATCGGAATTAAGTTAAAAAAATCTGATTGGCTGATTGAATCAGCCAATCAGATTCAAGTTCAATCCGATTGGCTGATCCAATCAGCCAATCAGATTGAGCTCGCATTCTATTGGCTGTTCCGATCAGCCAATAGAATGCGAGCTCAATCTGATTGGCTGATTGGATCAGCCAATCGGATTGAACTTGAATCTGATTGGCTGATTCAATCAGCCAATCAGATTTTTTTAACTTAATTCCGATTGGCTGATAGAATCCTATCAGCCAATCGGAATTCGGCGGACGCCATCTTGGATGACGTCATTTAAAGGTACCTCATTCCAAGTTTAGCAGTCGGCCGGGATGGATGCTCCGCGGCGGCAGAGCGAAGAAAGAAGATTGAAGATGCCGCCGGAAGAATGAAGACTTTGCTGCCGCTTGGAGGAAGACGTCGCCGGAGGAAGATTTCTTCTTTGCCGCTTGGAGGACGACATCGCCCGGATCGGATCAGGAGTTCGGCCCGGTGTGGTGAAGACAAGGTAGGGAGATCTTCAGGGGGGTAGTGTTAGGATTTTTTAAGGGGGGTTTGGGTGGGTTTAGAATAGGGGTATGTGGGTGGTGGGTTGTAATGGGGGGGGGATTGTATTTGTTGTATGCAAAAGAGCTGAATTCTTTGGGGCATGCCCCACAAAAGGCCCTTTTAAGGGCTGGTAAGGTAAAGAGCTTTGAAATTTGTTTAATTTAGAATAGGGCAGGGAATTTTTGTTATTTTGGGGGTTTATTATTTTATTAGGGGGCTTAGAATAGGTGTAATTAGCTTAAAAATCTTGTAATCTTTTTTTTATTTTTTGTAATTTAGTGTTTTTTTTTTTTTTGTAATTTAGTTTAGTTAATTTAATTGTATTTTTAGATAGATGTTAGTAGTTTATTAAATTTATTGATAGTGTAGGTGTATTTGTAACTTAGGTTAGGATTTATTTTACAGGTAATTGGGTAATTATTTTAACTAGGTAGATATTAAATAGTTAATAACTATTTAATATCTATTATACCTAGTTAAAATAATTAACTATTTACCTGTAAAATAAATATTAACCCTAACATAGCTATAATGAAATTATTAATTATATTGTAGCTATCTTAGGGTTTATTTTATAGGTAAGTATTTAGATTTAAATAGGAATATTTTAGTTTATAAATTAATTAGATTAATTTAATATAAATTTAGTTAGGGGTGTTAGGGTTAGATAGAGTTAATATAGTTAATATAAATACTATAGTAACTATATTAACCCTAATATAATTAGGGTTAATATAGTTAATATATATAATGTAATAACTATATTAACTATAATATACTTAGGGTTAATATAGATAACATAGCTGGCGGCGGGGTAGGTAGATTAAATTAGGGGTTAATAATTTTTATATAGGTGGCGGCGGTGTAAGGGGTCAGATTACGGGATAGATAAGGTAGATGGCGGCGGTTTTAGGGGCTCACAGTAGGGGGTTAGTTTATGTAGATGGCGGCGGGGTCCGGGAGCGGCGTTTTAGGGGGTAATAACTTTATTAGGGATTTGGGGGGGGGGGGGGATCGCGGTTGACAGGGAGATAGACATTGCGCATGCGTTAGGTGTTAGGTTTATTTTAGAAGATCGCGGTTGACAGGTAGATAGACATTGCGCATGCGTTAGGTGTTAGGTTTATTTTAGCAGCTAGTTTAGGGAGTTACGGGGCTCCAATAGTCAGCGTAAGGCTTCTTACGGCTGCTTTTTGTGGCGAGGTGAAAATGGAGTAAGTTTTCTCCATTTTCGCCACGTAAGTCCTTACGCTGCATATTGGATACCAAACTGCGCGGGTTTGGTATACCTGCCTATGGCCCAAAAAACTGCGGGCGACGGCAGAAATATACGCGCGTAACTTCTAGCTTACGCCGTATATAGGATACCAAATCCGCGCAATTCTTGGCGTCGCCGGCTTTTGCGGGCGACGATTTTTATCGGATCAACCCCATAAAGCCAGCAGTATAGTTTCTAAATCTGTATTCTCCCAAGGGCTGGCTTCTCTAAAGGTTAAAAAATATTGGGTCACTTTAAAAGGATAATTACACGGCTTATACAGAGTGGTTGAAAAACCTGTGTCTGGCCACCATGTCTTTTTTTTCTTTCATTTTTAAATAAATGAATCTTACATGGCTTAGTGCAGAGGTTTAGTAGGTACCGTAATATATAAATATATATATATATAAGTATATGTGAGACCAGCTTTGCCCACACTAGTTTCCCTATTTCCAGCACCAGAGCATAAGATCCACTATGTCCTAACTATTATAATAGTGATAATAACAGCCACTAAATATGGTTCCCTAAAGACTCCTTAACAACTATAGCAATTATATATTGTCATAATATTACAAAATAAGATTGATACATTTATATACTAAGTTATTGCTTTATTGCTACAAGAGATATCACAGACATATAATGCAGAGATACTAGACGTGGGCCCACTTTAGACAATCGGTATACCGAAAAAGTCAGCTGACTACAGAAAAGTTCCTTTTATAAGGATAATTATTTATAAAGTTCCACACAGCTTGTCTAATTCATTGTGCACCACATTTCATTACTTTGTTTCAATCTTCAGTGGGAGATTATTGCAAGGTATTTAACACTCACGAGTATTTATTTTCCAACAGTCACAGCTTTAGTTATGCCGTAGGTATATGCAAAAAACGGAGTCATTATCGCTTGTCTCAAAAGCTCAAGTTGTATTGCATGCAAACGCCTCACCAGGTAGGCTTGTAGCACTCCTCCCTGCTTCTTATTTCAAGCAAGTTATGAACGCAGCTTAATCTTATCCTGCGCTTAGAGCGGGTCACATATATATGAGTAGTGCAATTAGTTGCTATCATAAATATATATATATATATATATATATATATATATATATATATATATATATATATATATATATATATATATATATATATATATATATATATATATATATATACGTTGATTGGAGTAGCCATGTTAGTCCAGAGATTTAGATATCAAAATAACAAGAGTATTGCATTGAGCAATGATACTTTTTTTTTATTAGACTAACTATACATTTATAAGTAGACAAGCTTTCGGGAGAAAGGAAGGAATTCTTCCGAAAGCTTAAGTCTCAGACTTGAAAGGAAGGAACTCTTCCGAAAGCTTGCTAGTTAGTCCAATAAAAAAAGTATCATTGCTCAACTCAATACTATTGTTATTTTGATATCTTTTTAGTGGTGAAAATTATTAGTGCCCCCCCAGTTTTGACTGTGGTATCTTATGTGCCCCCCTATATATGGTTACTAGAGTCGCCACTGGTTCCTACCCAGAAACCTTTTTTTGTTTCAGCAAATGCACTGTCTGTGCTGTGTAGGAACACTTCAAATACAGCCCCCCCCCCATCCGCTGATATCACAGATGAGTGGCGATCTGGAAGGACTTTTGCTGAAGCCACGATCCCTATTATTTTACAGGGGAGACAAGTCGCCACTCATCAGCACAGTGAGGTTCAGCCCCCTTTTTTCAATATATCAACAGACTGACAGACTGCAAGCCTGGCAAACCCAAGGAGGCAGTTTCTCGTCAGTCTGTCGATGTTTTGCCTAGGTGATAACATTCATTGCATTTCCCAAGAAATATCTGAGGATTAGGGCTAGAATAAATTTAAGGGTTGATTTCAGAATACACAGGAATAAGGTTTAGGTTATGTAAACCTCTTAATATTGTTGCTAAGAATTAATGTGTTAACTCAGTATGATCAGGATTCTGTAAAAGGGACAATCTACTTGATATTTTTATTGTTTAAAAAGATAGATAACACCTTTACTACCCATTCCTCAGCTTTGCAAAACCTAGCATTGTTATATTAATACATTTTCAAGTAAGTCAATCATAATTACATGCAGCAGCTTTTTTATTGTGACAAGGATATAATGGTAAAAACAGAGTGTATTAAAGACACTCTTCCAGATTAATGACAAACAATATTCTTTGGTCAAACAGAGAAAAAGACAAAATAAAAAACATTAAAATGCATTCAGATTTCAAAATGGAAAATAAACAGCACAACCAACGTTAAATGCCAGAAAAATGGAATCAACACCAATTCCTTTTTTTTTTCTTTTAATAAAAAGGTGTAGCTACAATTAAATAATAGACCAAAGGCAGATTACTTACCTGCCCTATCGGCATTGATATTTTCAAAATGATCTGGTAGAGCTACAAATAACCACTAAGGGGCAGGGTATAATTATTGATACTATATTCAGACAGTAATTTTTTTTATTTTTTTTTTATAAATGCAATAACCCTATGTAAAGACTAACTTAGCAACACTTGTGGTCTGTTTACTTTTTAAAGTGAATGTAAATTTTGATGCTAAAGTGCCCGGTTTTTAAAAATTCGATTAAAAACAGGGGCACTTTAATTCATCAAAATTAACATTTCACTCGTGTTGTGGAAAAAAACCCTTACCTTTTAATCTTGACAGTCGCTCCAGCTTCCTCCACCCGTCTCAAAGCCTCTTCCTGGGTCTAAAGTGAGGAATCCGGCTTCCTCCAATCACGGCATTGAATCAGACACTGATTTCCCCCGGGGGGAAGCCGTTATTGGAGGATGACCCATCCATCATTTCTAACGTCAGGAATGGCTTGCGATGACCGGGGGAAGCTGGAGCGGCTGTCAAGTTTAAAAGGTAAATATTTTTTCACAATGAGTGAAATGTAAATTTTTATGAATTAAAGTGCCCCTGTTTTTAATCAAATTTTTTAA
Organism: Bombina bombina; assembly: GCF_027579735.1. NCBI lineage: Eukaryota > Metazoa > Chordata > Amphibia > Anura > Bombinatoridae > Bombina > Bombina bombina. The sequence goes on from NC_069499.1 coordinate 452,080,029, forward strand.
AAAACGGGCACTTTTGCATCAAAACTTACATTCACTTTAAAGATGAATGTCACATTTTTATGAAAACCATTGGTAATCTTGCTATGTGTCAGCACCATAAATGTCAGCATCACTGTGATAATTATCATGCAGCCCATGTTCTAGAAGGGGAATCCTGTAGCTATGGTAAAACCATAACATTCACCCATAAACAAAAGCACATGAAGTCAGTTAGCTTTAGCACGCAAGCAATAAAGTAACTTTTATGTTGTGCCAGTTTTCTTTTTAGGCCAATTTTACAATGACTGCTTTTCTATGGTAGCTGTTGCACAGTACAATGATATAAGCACTGAGAAATGGATTTTTGTTTAGTGTTTTCTTTATTTCAGGCTTATGAAATGCGAATCAGATGAGAAATGAGATATACACATCTCCATATAACAGAAATCAGAGAGAGGTTTGTAGTTATACTCCTGATAGTCTGTTTACCATTTTAATAGATATGGTGTAGAGATTTATGTGGGTGTTGCACCAAGATGGCCACTGACTTATACTGCTCTGTATCAGTTATAATCTATAAAGGGATATAAAACACTATGAACTTACATAAGTTTCTAAATATATAATACAGCCAAAGCTTACCTGAAAAATGTTTTTAACCCCCATTAACCCCTTTAATTCAGGCATAGTTTTGTTTGCAGCAAGCTCCCCCCTGGGCATTTCCATATATGGAAGGTTCTATACAGGCATAGCTTCTGCAGAATGCACTTGTGCACATGCACGGTAGGGGGCAGAGTCACATGACAACTCATTAAAGCAGTGCACAGTATAATGCTAAAGCTTTCACAAAACATGTGACATTATCCCCATAGAAACAAGCAAGCCTCTTGGCAACAAACAATAGCAGTAATTATCCTCACATGCACACTTTGTTACTTATAAGCTTTTTCCCCCCACACACTGTTTTACTCCAGTTGACCCTTTAATCATATGCCCATAACTCAAAATGTTAGTGGCCACCACTCTTGCCATCCATATCATCCCTGGCAAGCATTGTGCCCAGGCAACTAACTGGATCAAGATTCTTGGTTCTCAAGAATTCATTTAATAGTGCTGAAGCAGTTGGTCTTTACTGCAGAACCAAGTGCTCAAACCTGCTCTGTATATTCTCATGTACTTTGGAAATATGGAAGACATTAATTTTAACGTGATCAATATGCTCACTACTCTATTTGACTCCATATTAGCAGCAATGGGAACTTCTGCTGGAGTTGCGAATGAGAAGAAAGATAAAATGCTTAGGAAAGGCTTATGATGACTTGACAACTTACAAGGCAGACACAACAGTGATGATAGTCTTAAAAAGTGCCAGATGTGCTTGCTGAACTCTCACTTTACCATCAGTGATAATGCACCATTGTGGCGCCTTCTCTTTTTCATTCATTCATTGTCACAGATTTCTATGCTCCACACCTGATTGAGCCTGGGAGAAGTCAGCAGCCACTTTCAAACACTGTTAACCACTTAAATTATTCTGCACTGGACATGAGCCAAGCACATTGTGTGTGTGTGTGTGTGTGTATGTATGTGTATATATATATATATATATATATATATATATAATTGTGACTCGTATGAACCTGTGGTGCTTTCAATATCCCTTTTCATCATTTGATGACATAATCACATGGTTGGGGTTTGATTTTTCACATTGTTGCATACTTGCCATTTCGGCTAATATGATTGCACTTGAATTTACATTTAACACTAGTTCATATATGTATGTTTAACAAGCATCATTATTTGCACACTATTTAAAATAGATTAAACAGGGAAACCCAGCCAGCTTCACCTGCAAATAGTGTCTGATCAGGCAGCCTTAACCCCTGATGCTATAGATACCGGAAGTGTACTAACCAAAGTATCTCACAACCTGCCACTACCACTTATTAACACCTGTAATACCCAACTATTTTTGGGTTACGGTGACAGGCAAAGCACATTATACTAGTGCTTTAACTAGTCTGTGACTTCCCTATCCCACTTCATTGGAGACCACTCCACCTCAATAATTGTATTGGAAGTGAGGAAGATATAGAGCATGGCTACTTTTCTAATACCAAGTTGCTTCTTTCATCTACAACTGCATGTATTATCAGCTGGCTAATCTGCACCAATAATGCTAATGGATTTGGGGTTAATGACACTACACCCAGGGGTCTTAGACAGGTGTTGAATGGATAGTCCCCTACTAAGACTTTGCCTGAGTTTCAAGGAAAAGCTCAATCCGCTCCAGTTTTACTTTGTCCACAGCCCTCCTTGTCTGAAGTTCTGGACTCTCTATTTCCTCATACCCCAGAGGGAATGGTGAATAAACTTACTGGGACTGATAGAGTGGAATCAGGAGCGGGTTAAAAAAATTCTATGGCAACTGACAAGTCTGTTAACACCTATGCCGAGATGACATATGCAGCATCGGCTGGAAAAGCCAGCATCGCTTATTTTTAGTCGAATCTAACGATCGCATATATGGCATACAAATTACGCCTGTATATTTCACTCGTCTGCCCGCTGCTTTTACTCCCATAAACTAACATAGAACCGGCGTCGGTTATATACATACATATTCAGCGCAAGGACTTACGTGTCAAATGGAGAAATTTTACTCCATATTCACCTTGCCACACATAGGCAGGCGCAGCAAGTATGAAAGTACTGTAACTCCCTAGAAGCCTTAACAAACACCTAACGGATGCGCAATATCCACCCCTAATCCGCCAGCCCCCCGCAATAACTAATAAAATGTATTAACCCCTGAACTGCCAACCCCACACAACACAAAGTATTAATCTTATAACTAAGCCCCCTAACCTAACACCCCCTAAGTTAACAAAAATGTAAATACAATAACATAAAATAAATCTACCATAAAAATTTTCAAAAATAAAAAAATCCTAACTTTACATTAAATTAAAAAATACTAACATTACAGTAAAAAGAAAAAACAAGATTACATTAACACAAAAAAGATATGAGCTGAGTTGGAGCAGGATCTAAGTCACACGTAGTAGGGTGCAACTTTTGTAGGGTGTTTTTAACTTCTTTTATATCCACATTTGTAAAAGTGGACCATAAACTGTAGCAACCTGGCATTCCATTGTAGTGGTTCTGGTGTGTAACTGTTTGGCCTGCTGTGATAGCGGTTCGGATTGAGGAAATCTTGTCTCTGAAGAAGTTTGCAAATGCTTCACATTTATCCTGAGAAAAGTTGGTGGGGTTAAGCATGCATGCTGGTTTGCAGAGCCTTTCTACTGTGCGAAACAGTTGCCTGGGTCTATTGTGGGAGAGTGCAATTTCACGTGATAAAAATATCTTATATATTTTCTCTTTTTCAGACCATTCTTTGTAAAGCCTAGAGATGGTTGTGCGTGAAAATCCCAGTAGATCAGCAGTTTTTTAAATACTCAGACCAGCCCGTCTGGCACCAACAACCATGCAACGTTTAAAGTAATTTAAATCCCCTTTCTTCCCCATTCTGATACTTGGTTTGAACTTCAGCACCATGTCTAGATGCCTAAATGCATTGATTTGCTGCTAAGTGATTGGCTGATTAGCAATTTGTGTTACCAAGCAATTGAACTGGTGTAACTAACTGTCAAGTTGCTGAAAAAATGAAGAATCTTATTCATGCAATATTCATATTTAATAAAGTGCTATACTGTGTATTTACTGTAAATATTTCACATTCCAATTTTCTGCAATAGCATAATATGTTCTGTTATGTTAAGTTCTATGTGTGTATGTATATGTGTGTGTGTATGTGTATATATATATATATATATATATATATATATGTAAGTGTGTGTGTGTGTGTATATATATATATATATATATATATATATATATATATATATATATATATATATATATATAGCTCAGAATACCATCATATATACAGAGTGTGTGTGTGTGTGTGTGTAACATATTCTGCTATGTGAAAAACATTGGATTATGAAATATTCATATTTTCATGTCAGGTTAGCGCACTTGAGAATATGCAATCAGGTTTGCGAGTGACTAGGGTATTAGGTTTATTCTTGCTCCTTGTACTTATATGGGGGAATACGTTAAAGTGGTTGTGATTTTCTTACATTTAGGCTTTTTGCACACATCATAAGTAAACCTTTTACTTTTAACTTTTAATATGAGCACTACCAGACTCATGCTAAAAGCTTACTTCTAGCGGAGTGAGCGAACGGGAACTATAAATACCACTCTACTTTGTAATCTGGTTGTAAATAGGATTTTTCTCCTTGACTCTTTTCAAAGATATGTTACTTTCTATTATATTTATACATAGATTGAGTGCAGAACATCTGTTATGCCCACTGCTTGCCTTGTAATTGTTGCAGTTTTCTTACACAAATCCTTAGGTTTATATGATTATCTTGAACATGGGCAACTACAACATGACAGGCTGTAATCTTTTACAGAGTCTGTTTTTTATAACCTTAAAGGGACACTGAACCCAAATTTTTTCTTTTGTAATTCAGAAAGAGCATGCAATTTTAAGCAACTTTCTAATTTGCTCCTATTATCATTTTTTCTTCATTCTATTGCTATCTTTATTTGAAAAAGGCATATAAGCTTTTTTTGGTTTCAGTACTCTGGACAGCACTTTTTTATTGGTGGATGAATTTATCCACCAATCAGCAAGGACAACCCAGGTTGTTCACCAAAAATGGGCCGGCATCTAAACTTACATGTGTGCATTTCAAATAAAGATACCAAGAGAATGAAGAAAATTTGATAATAGGAGTAAATTAGAAAGTTGCTTAAAATTTTGTGCTCTATCTGAATCACGAAAGAAAAAAATTTGGGTACAGTGTCCCTTTAATTGTGGCCAGTAGCAGTAGTTATTTGTATTTATGTTTTTATATTGTATGTTCATGTGAGTTTTAAAAAATAAGGTGTAAAACTCAAATGTGTTCTATATTTAAATACATTTAGTTTTCTAATTATTTGCGTAACCCCTGTAAGTCAAACTCCTGAAACGGAAACTGCCCATGATTGAAAGATATTTATGCTGCTCCTGATTGGCTCACTGCTTTGCATGATTGTGTGTTTAACCCTTTTGCAAATTATCTGGGTAAGCATGGAAAGCTGTGCATTAGCGGGAGAGGGCGGGAGTGGAGAGAAGTGAGTTCCTAGGGGTCGTCCATCCTTACACCCCCTTTTTTAACATATTTCTCTGTGAATATGTATCATGAAATGTATTTTTCCATAAGATGTTATATGATGACTAATATTTGTTAAAACATCTAATGATTTAGTGATGAATTCTAAAAACTGCTTCAAATTATGTTATTACTGTATATTTATAATTTTGAAAACAAAAATATATTAAAAAAAAGTAAAAAAATAAACTTTAATTATTCAGATAAAGCATGCAATTTTGAACAACTTTACTTAAATTTTTAATTTTTGCTCAGTCTTTTTATATACACACTTTCTGAGGCACCAGCTACTACTCAGAGGGTCCTTATATAAAATATGGTTTTGTATATGTGGTGGTAGAGATGCAATGTCTGCATGGGGGAGGAAAGCTATATTTATCGGATTTATGAGTTTAGCCTCTAAATACAGGAACATAAAACGACTATTTCCAACCAATCAATCTAATATTAGTTTTGTTATGTGGCCCAATTGTACAAGGAAGTGTTAGGGAGGCGCAGACCCCCTTTACATAGCGGCATTGGTAGGTAGGTTTTCCCTATTCTATGTTTCCTCCCTCTCCATATGAACTGCCCTAGAGCAGATTGTAAAGAATTGGTATCTTGTTGAGTGAGGAGTAGTGGTAACATCTGCAGAGGGTAAAGGAGTTTAGGCAATGCGACCATCTTAAAAAGGTGAATTCTGCCTGAGAGGGAAAGGGGTAAATTAGCTCAGCCCTATAATAAGTTTTATATTTTGAACAGTATCCCGAAGGTTAAGGTTGTATAATATCAAATTATGTTATTACTGTATATTTATAATATTGAAAACAAATAAAAATATATTAAAAAAAATAAAAAGTAAAAAAAATAAACTTCAATTATTCAGATAGAAAATGCAATTTTAAACAACTTTACTTAAACTTTTAATATTTGCTCAGTGTTTTTATATACACACTTTCTGAGGCACCAGCTACTACTGAGCATCTGCAAGAGTTTACAGTGTATACATATGTGATGATAAAAATCTGTTAAAATCTGACAGCGCTCAACCTTGTGTCTGTAGCTCCTAGTATTGTGGGTACCAGCACCCCCAAAAAGGTGTATGTAGTGCTAAAAATAAATACACAGAGCGCCTCCTAAAAGGCTAAGACACTAGTAGTCTTGATAAAGGCCCAGTTCTTAGGGCCGAAACGCGTTGACATATATGGTAAGCTTCTTTTCAATTACTGACTAAGTTTGAATAGCAGTTTTGCACTATGTTATATTTGTTTTATTACAGGTATATCTTTGAATGAATTGATCCCTGAGACATAGGATCCATTTCTGTATTTTTTCATCGTTTACACACAGGAATAACTTTTTAGGAGCATCTCTTCACATCTTGTATTCACATAAGGGTCACTTTATAAGTGTGTTATTCACTTTAACACATCCTAAATATTCATTTGGATTATTTTTTTACATTTTTTTCTTTTTTCATTTTTGTGTACACACATTTTTGATTATTCACGCCCACTTCATCACATCATCTTTTCAGGATTTTTTGGATATTCACAATAATTTTTGAAATTTGATTTGAAAACCACTACGTTTTTCTTTTTTACACACTTCATCATTTCACCGTTTATCGAGGGATATATAAGGATAACTGTTTTAAAATAGAATCTTCATATTGGACATTCACTCTCTGGAAATAATTTAAAGTTTGGGACCTACATATTTATGGACACCTACTCAGTAAATTGATGTTTTATATTTATTTTTTATCCAACCATCAACAGCTGTTTTATTGTAATTTATTTTGTGATTAAGATTGTATATTGTTGTGGTTTTTAACCACAATTGTATTGTTTTTTATATAGATATATGCATATTTTATTGTTAATTTTAAGTGGATCCACTTTTGTATCTTGTTTGTATATTTTAGCTATAAGTAGCTTACAAAATATTTTATATACCCCTATAGAATTTCAATATATTTTTTATTTAAATAATCTTGTCACTACTAGTGTCTAAGCCTTTTAGGAGGCGCTCTGTGTATTTATTTTTAGCAGTGTATACATATGTGTCTGTAATTGGCTGATGGCTGTCACATGATACAGTGCAAAGGGAAATTAAAACAATGTTTTCCACCCAAAACACTTGCGGAGCAGCTCTCATGGAATTCTATAAAAAAAAAAGGGGCTGTCCTTCGGCGAGTGGCAAGATGTCTCCCATACAAATAATGATTTTAAAAAATATATTACGCTTGACACAAATCAAATGACGCTGTTTTCAGTGCACTGTAACTTAAATTCACTGTAATTTTTGTATGAATAGGTTTTCCTTTTAGAATAATTTTTATTTTTTCAGTATTTTGGTGAAAGCTCACCACTTCTTAACTGTTGAGAAAAATCTGTGAAAATTGTAGTGTGAAAACATTTATAGAATTATGCTGGGATTTTAGAGAAAATTTCATATACGCCCATGGAATGCCAATGTTTAGCCCATTACAAACTACGCTTTGTATTTTTAAATATGAATTTCTTACTTTTTTTTTTCACAGCCAGCGTATTAACTTACGATTTACGCTGTGCATATTTAATACAATTTATTCCTGTGTAATTTACCTACAAATATTATTATGGTTTTCTAAAAATAATTTTTTTTGGTAAACCATTTTTGTTATGATTTTTGATGCTCCTTTAAAGGGACACTGAACCCAATTTTTTTTTTCTTTCATGATTCAGATAGAGCATGCAATTTTAACCACTTTCTAATTTACTCCTATTATACAATTGTCTTCATTCTCTTGGTATCTTTATTTGAAATGCAAGAATGTAAGTTTAGATGCTAGCCCATTTTTGTTGAACAAACTGGGTTGTTCTTGCTGATTGGTGTATAAATTCACCCACCAAAAAAAGTGCCGTCCAGGGTACTGAACCAAAAAATAGCTTAGATGCCTTCTTTTTCAAATAAAGATAGCAAGATAATGAAGAAAAAAATGATAAAAGGAGTAAATTAGAAAGTTGCTTAAAATTGCATGCTCTATCTGAATTACGAAAGAAAAAAATTGGGTTAAGTGTCCCTTTAACAAAACATTTTTTCCCTGTATATTTTTGTGTGAATCTCACCAGACCAGAGACCTTTTTAGAATCGGGCCCTGAGAAAGAGAAAAAGAGAGAGCGAGAGAGGAGAAGAAGAAAGAGATATAGGGAAACTGTTAAGGCCACAGAAGCCAATAACCAGGTTTTACAGTGACAAATACAGGGCCACAGAAGGGATGGGGTGAAGAACAATTATATAGAGAACAAAATAAACTGGGACATATCAAAGTGAAAGGGAGAATCATAAAAAAAGTGAGATGAAACCAGGAAAACTGTATGGTTAGAATACTATATTTTTCTCTAAAAGGTCTATTTAAACCATTGCTTCTGGAAGGCTTGTTCCAACCTCTTGTTTGAAACAGGGAAAAAACATACGGCTAGATTACGAGTTGTGCGTTTATATGTAAGCAAATGTGCAATAATGTCCCTTTTAATATATGGTTGTACCTATTGATAAATGAAATACAGTAATGCTGTATTCTTAATTGCTTACACTAGGTGGTGCTGTTGCTAAACATTAGTATTTCACAGAGTCCCTAAAGGACTTTCAAAACAATATGGTTTGTATATTTACTGCTATTACAGTGATCTGCCATGTATCAAACACATACACCATTTTTTGTAGTGGGAAAAAGATTGGATATCGTAAAATTCACTCATACTGACTTTGAGGATTACATTCCATCCAACTACAAGTTATCAACTAAATATTAACAAGAACAAAATGGACAAATAAAAAGAATTTAACAACTAAAGGAACTTGATAAATGTTCAACACCCACAGATTTACAGTGTGTTAAAGGAACACTAAAGTAAAACATAAACTTTCTTGATTCAGATAGAAAATGCAATTTTGAACAACTTTACTTCAATTTTTAATTTTTGCTCAGTCTTTTTATATACACACTTTCTGAGGCACCAGCTACTACTAAGCATCTGCAAGGGTTCACAGTGAATACATATGTGTCTGTAATTGGCTGATGGCTGTCACATGATACAGTGGGCAGGGAAATTAAAACAATGTTTGAAATTTCTCATAAAAAATGTACTGATAATCTAAAATTCAAATGCTGTTGCACTGTCCTTTTTATTGTGCATTTGAGGATTATGTAATGTTACTGCATTTAATGGTCCTTTTTTATATCGCTCAAGTGGAATCAATAGCTCTTCCATGTCTGTGCTCATATTATAAGTCCAAAGTTATTTTTTATCACTTTTTTATCACTCTAGTGATTGTATATTGCACCCTGACATCTGCAGGTCTAATAGCGTACATGCATAAACCTCTCACTTTATAGAGTTCTATAGGGGCGCACAGCACATTTCATATTGGATATCGCTAAGCTGGGGGTGTGCTAAGCCAATGGTAAGCATGTAATGGAGTTCTTTATGAAGTTCTGCTATACTATTAAAGTGCTAAATTTTACATCAGTGTTTTGCATTGCACTCAAATGCAACAATCAATTCACCACTTATTTAATCCACTTGTATTACCAGATTTTTCTTAGTGAGAGGCCAAGCACAATATAACGCACCCTATTGATTGCACTTCACTGGTAATCTACATTGCCAGACTGATTTGTGTGATGGATAATAATCCCTGCACTTTGGTTAATGAAAGCTAATTAAATCCAATAAAGGGTTGCCTTTGGGCCTGAGAATCCTCCTCTGTCACAGAGTCCCACCCACTTTAGGTACAATAGTCCTATTTCTGCTGAGGGCAGCTAAATAACTCCAGAGCAAGCCATACAGAAATGTAAGCACCATGTGTTCCAAACACAGTGCAGAGTGATCACACATCAGGACCACTTACAGGCTTGCATTTAGTGTATTGTAGAAAATGTTACTGCCCATTATTAGAGTATCTCACTATCCCTCTAACCAGACTGTGCTCCAGCTCCTCCCACCAACAGCAGCAGTGTTTACTGAGGTGTTTCTGTTCTCTGTCCAGAGGGAACACTTGACTTGACCCCTGTTTCTGATGGAAAAATGTGCTTTGGCATACTGTCTGTTGGAATTATGTCTAAGAACCGTAATCTAGCCCAATATCTCTATTTCCACATAATTTCTACCCTTAGCCAACTCTGGCATTGTCTGGGGCTCTCACCATTTGTCAGACTCTAGTGACTGGAAATAAGACCGGGCCATGTTCCAAAAAAGTCCTCTCAGAGGAGACCATTCTGTCTTAATCCTTTTGCCTCTTTTTCACATTTTCAATCAAATCTTTTTTTCAGCTAATGTCCGGATCCTGAAGCATCAGTTTTTCTTCAGACCAGGTTGATCTAGGAGCTTATGCTTTCCCTTCTATTTTCAGGGTCCTTTGTACATTATCTCTCCTTTGCAAAAACCTTGATTTAATTCTACTCAATTCCCATTCATGGTACCCCTCTTTCCTGAAACTATCCGTTATCCTCTTCTCCTTCCCTCTCTTCCCAACCTTTCATTTGGATTCCCTTGGCAAACCTCCCCCTTGCATCAATGACCTGTCTCTAGTAGCTTGGTCAATCCCAGGGGATAATTCTCAAAGCATTTTATTTCTCATAGAAGATTTATGGGCCCCAGAAACTAGTAAGTGTAACTCAGCAGAATGCAAATGGGATAGCTGGAGTGTGCAACAGAACCTTTGTCTCATTTCAACTGCTGTGAATCATATCTTTTAATTACATCTCATCTCTTTTTATTCCAGACTTGCTTACCACCCCATTAATTTGACTTGCACAGTTTCTGCTGGTTCAATCCCCATTAACAATTTTCGGGTAGGTCATTATTCTTTTGTTTAAATATTTTTTATTAAAGGCTATCTTTTTTTTTTACCTTAATATTTCTTTTTTTCTGGGATGTTTGGTAACTGATTTTCTCCGTAATTAGCTTTTTAAAGGGACAGTAAAGTAAAAATTAAACTTTCATGATTCAGATAGAGCATGCGATTTTAAACAACTTTCCAATTTACTTCATTAACAAAATGTGCACAGACTTTTCATATTTACACTTTTTGAGTCACCAGCTCCTTCTGAGCATGTGCAAGAATTCACAGAATATATGTATATGCATTTGAGATTGGCTGATGGCTGTCACATGATACAGGAGGAGTGGAAATATACATAACTTTGAAATTTACCAGAAAAAAATCTACTACTCATTTTAAGTTCAGACTAAGTGCTATTGCATTGTCTTTTTATCATGCATGTGTTGATTATCAAATCTACTGTATTTACTGGTCCTTTTAATTTTTTACCTTAAATAACTTTTTGGTAAGGTTGCTGGCTGTCTCTGCCTTCTATCCTTTTGAACCGTTTTAGTTGTTACCAATAGATTTTTATCCTTTGGCGCTAATGTTGTCTTGTCAGTTATCAGAAACTAAATTAGTCTCAGTCATTTTTCTCTCCTGATCAATGTAGGGTGAAATTACATATACAGCGTAGGTTTTAGTTCAACTTCTGAAACCCACGCCTGCCCGTAAGTTCACCTCGCACATCGGGTGAATCACATATACGGCGGCGGCAGATCAGATACTTCTGTAAGTCGGATAAACCATCAAGGTACAGAAATGTGTGGAAATAGACATTTCTGGAGTCGCAAGTGACTTACGGCAGTATATGATCTGCCGGCGCCTAAGTAAAAAACAAAAAAAGTTTAAATTGCACGTAAATGTCTAACCCGCCTCCCAAAAATAAACCCGACACGTCAAACCCCCTATATCCACCATCCCCCCCACATCGCAACTAATAATAAGTGATTAACCCCTAATCCGCCAACCCCCACATTGCAATCTATCTAAATAACCTATTAACCTCTAAACCAGGGGTGTCAAACTCAAATTCATCGGGGGCCACATCAGCAGTTTGGTCACCCTCAAAGGGCCTCAAAGGGCCGGTTGTATAGGACTATGTGTCCACTCTTTATTATCATAATAAATTATTGTCACTGCATTCAATTATTACTGTTTTTTCTAATAATGTGTAAGTAATAACTAGCTCTGAAAGCAGAAACATAGTCAGAATAATGGCAAGTAGATATTCAAATGTACAATAATTGTACAATTTATTGAAAAATTATTTTTGGTAACAGACAGTAATTTAGGTTAAAAATATGTATTCAAAAATACCCCACAATGCAATGTCCCCTTTTAACCAATTCCCTAACACCAGAAGAGAAATAACACCTTACAATACATACAAGGAGTGCTATCTGGTAATATACATAACACACAATGGTTCTCAAACAAACCACATCCATCCTGTAACTTCTGATATGTAAAACATCCCACTTCCTAATAATGAGTAGTCATGTGCTTTATATACCGTAGTTATTCTACCTTCTGTTAACCCCTTGGGCAGCGGCTAAGCCTCCCTGAGCTGAGTACCTGACCTCCTGTCTATCCTGGCTGCTACAAGTCCTGGCTCCCTTGTGGCCTGCCATTAATAGTATACTACTGCAGAGAGTGTTTTACTGTGTGTGTTTGTGTATTACTGTACAGCCCCGGCCTGGCCCCTCTCCGGCAGTAGCCGGCCCTTCACTTTACACTACTTACCTGGCTTTTAGTTGCGTCGTCCGTTCATTGCTCTTGCTGCCTGCCTGCCTGCCACCCACGCCGCCTCAGTGTTGTCGTTGTGTCCGGCCCTTCACTTTACACTACTTACCTGGCTTTTAGTTGCGTCGTCCGTTCATTGCTCTTGCTGCCTGCCTGCCTGCCACCCACGCCGCCTCAGTGTTGTCGTTGTGTCTGACTCCTGTCTGTCCCCTTGGCTCCAGTCCTCCTGCTGCCTTGAACGTGGCCACACACAGTCTGCTACAGCTCCTGCCGCCTGAGCCTCTTGCGCAGTATGTCACTGTGCGCACGGCGTGTGGAGGCGGAGCTGAGCAGCCGCAGACAGACAGAGCCAGGGCAGGTGGTGCGAGAGTCAGAGTGTGTGTGTTCATAATATGTGGACCGGATTCCGGATTTACCGGCCGGTCCACATATTGCAGGGCAGCCAGCGAGCCTGATTGTAAGTAACTAAAGCGGCAGAAGGCTCCTCCACGGCTCCTGACTCCAGTCCACTCAGTCAGTCCAGTCTTTTTTTTCACATCACAGTGCACTATGCAGAGATGTGCCCGACTTGTCAGTCCGCCCCTGAATAAGGCGGCGGCTACACGGGCCACATGACAAGGTCTGGTGGGCCGGATTCGGCCCGCGGGCCTTGTGTTTGACACCCGTGCTCTAAACTGTCACCCCCACAACGCAAAGTATTAATCTAATCACTAAGCCCCCTAACCTCACCCCCCCCCCCCCGTAAATGAACCCCAATTACATCAAATAAAAGACTACCTTACTAATAAATTAATTAAAAATTACCAAAATAAAAAAATTCTAAACTAAAATAAAAATCCAAACATTACATAAAAAACCCCTAAGATTATATTAAAATAAAAATCCAAACATTACATAAAAAAACCCTAAGATTATATTAAAATAAAAAAATCTAATATAACAATGAAAAAATCTAAAATTACAGAAATAAAAAAATTAAACCTAATCTAATACCCCTATAAAAACAAAAAAAGCCACTTCAAAATCTAACACTAAACTACCAATAGCCCTTAAAAGTGCCTTTTGTAGGGTATAAGTTTAACAGTTCTTGTACTTAAAAAAAAAAAAAAAAAAAACTACAAATAAAACCCAAACCCAACCCCCCAAATTAAAAAAAGACCTAACTCTATTAAAACCTAAGCTACCCATTGCCCCTAAAGGGGCATTTGTATGGGCATTGCCCTTAAAAGGGCAACCAGCTCTTTAGTGCCCATTAAAAAAAAATAATCCCGTTCTAAAAAAAAAACCCCACCCAAAATAAATCACTAACCCCGACATAGGTACTCACCATTCCTGAAGTCCAGCGGTGAAGGTCTTCTTCCAGGAGGCTCCATCTTCATCCACCACGGGACCATCTTTCTTTTTGCCGGAGGTGCGGAGCGGTCTTCGCCGATGCGCGGATCCGGAGCGCTGGTCCTAGGTGGCACAGTCATCCGATGTGGAGGTCCTCTTCATATGTTCGTCCGCCACACACCGAAGATTTGTATTCGGCGCCGTATATGTGATCCCAACATCCAACAAAAAATAGCTGACACTGGCTTTTGCTGGCGACGCCACTAGTCTTTGTGTAGCTAAAGGAGCAGTAAATACAATAGATTTGCATAATCAACCAATGCATGATAAAAAGACAATGCAAGAGCACTTAGTCTGAACTTCAAATGAGTAGCAGATTTTTTTTCTGATAAATTTCAAAGTTATGTCTATTATTACGCTTTACAAGTCCATGGTAAAGCGTTTTTGCCATAGAAGACTTAGCGTGGCCGACTTCGGTTGAGCGCAACCTATACTTTTAATGTATATTGCAATTGTGCTGACTTATACTCATATTACAAAAGCCAAAACTGGGCTAGATTATTTAGCGTAACTTGAGACCTACAGTAAATTGTAAGAGTTAAAAAAATAAAAAAAGTTGTAAAAAAAAAAAACTTGTAAAACACATTTATGTTGAAATCATTTTAATTAATATTTTAGAATAAATACAACAGGTGACACATCGTTAACTTATTCAGCTGCAATGAACATATGTTATCTTAAAGGGACAGTATACACCAGAATTTTTATTTTTTTAAAAGATAGATAATCCCTTTATTGCTCATTCTCTAGTTTTGTATAACCAACACAGTTATATTAATATACTTTTTACCTCCTGTGATTATCTTGTATCTAAGCCTCTGCAAACTGCCCCCTTATTTCAGTTCTTTTGACAGCCTTGCATTTTAGCCAATTAGTGCTGACATTTGGGTAAATCCACATGCGTGAGCACAGTGTTATCTATATGACACACATGAACCAACACCCTCTAGTGGTGGAAAAACTGTCAAAATGGATTCATATAAGAGGTGGTCTTCAAGATCTAAGAAATTAGCATATGAACCTCCTAGGTTTAGCTTTCAACTAAGAATACTAAGAGAACAAAGCACAATTGGTGATAAAAGTAAATGGGAAACTTGTTTAAAATTACATGCGCTATCTGGATCATGAAACTTTATTTTAAACTAGACTGTCACATTAATAGTTATGAGCGTACTAGGATGTGTGTAAAATAATTTTGACATTAAAGAACATTGTCTATAGTCCTACCTAACAAATCAATTGACCCTATTACCGAGAATTGGTACGGGTTAACTTATTCAAGTATTGATGACATGGAGATGACACCTTAGAGATAAGAAGAAAAAGTAAGATTAGGCGGGTAAAAGGAAAGAGAGATAAGATGTTCCTCTCATTTGAGGCCCCCTCGTCGGACATCTATTGTAAAACACATTTAGATAAAATATTACACACATATAATTAAAATATATAATTTAAATATTAAATAAAGGTTTTAAAAGGGTTAAAGTATGTGGTATATGACCAGGTGTTTGACTGGGAAGGGCTCAAATGTGTGTGTGTGTGTACGCAGCTGTGGGGTGAAACGCGTGTAGCTGGAAAGACACACTATGAGTAACTAATAGTGTGTGCATTTTCTGTTCACTGAGCCAAGTTCTCTCCTCTTTGATTGAAGGGACAATTCTTACTTTTTACCGTATACAGATGAGTAGTTTCACAGCATGAATTAGCACCATGTATATCCTGAAACAAGGGACACCGGTCTTGGAAATAAGCAGCAGCAATACCCTGGGGGTAAGGAAATCTGCATATCTAATAACCAAGTCTGAGTTGGTGAGTCCCTGTGGGAGATCTTGTGGTCCGGTGAGCTTGGTCTCTGGAGGACCCCTGATCTGTTTACATGCTTTGCTGATTTTTATGGTCAAGCCCTGTTACTATGAAGAGAGACTTATTCAACCCTGTACTGTTACAGTTTGCAACATGTTGTGGCTACACCATCCCAAATGGAACTTTAACAATTTTGCTGGCTATGTGTGCTACATCACATGGCTAGTATATATATCAAACTGCAATATTCTTACCGGTGACATTTATACAGGGATCCCTGATAATAGGCGCAGTTGAATTGTTTTGTTTTTATTTCCCTAATAAATATTACTTTGATTTATCTTAATTGGAGTGGGATGTATACACTGGTTTGTTCCAGAAAGAGAGGTGTCAGAATTTTGTATTTGATTGGCTAAAAATGGGGGGGGGGTGCTGGATTAGGTTTACTTTTAGTTTTCTCTTAGATTAATATATTTTATATATACAGTGTGTGTGTGTGTGTATATATATATGTGTATATATATATATATATATATGTTATATATATATATATATATATATATATATATATATATATATATATATATGAAAAAACTGAACAATGTCCTTCTGTTTGCATTAAAGTCTCTTGCAAGCATCAAGGAGTAGATAAGTATATTAGAAAATCTCTTGTATGTCAAGGAGTGATGTATCCTTAAGGTTATACAGATAATATCATGTGTATAGATAAGTGTTTCAGTAGAAACTGTATACCTTGTATGTCAATCCTGACCTTGTTATATAATCTTGAAATGTCCCACAAGGTGTATATATGTGAAGACAATATGTAACAATATATGAGAATCCAATATGCTTTGAGGCAAAAACATTCACTCACCCATCTTCTTGTAGTGCAGGGGCTGAGTATTGCTTCCTTAGTAGGTGCAGGCTTCAAAAAAGCTTTGTAAATCACAAGCAGGTAAGCAGCCCTCAGGATATGTAGATCCCTGGTATGTGTCCACAGGGGGAGAATGTTTACCTGCTGCTGGAGGCGGAAAGTGCCAGGACAAGCCGCCAAACAATTTTACAAATAAAGAGCTTCCACGGCAGTGGAAAAATCCAGCATGAAATGGACCGAGTAGTAGTGAGAAGTAAAATATAAACTTTATTAGGTATACATTAAGAGTCCTGTGAAGTGTTCACAGCGAATCTGCCAATATCACAGCATAGATAGTCAGCCTAGTAGCCCAACATTGCACACTCCAACATGTTTCGTGCTGCAACAGCACTTCGTCAGGGATAGTAAGGGGTTAACTGCTCAGCCGTTAAACACATTTTTTGTCCAATCAGATACCTGTCTACAATTTCCAACCAATCATAATACCTCAGGAAAGGCTGTCATGTTGACTATTCGAGTGGATTGGTTAAAAGACATTGTTTGATTTAACTTTGGTTGTGTGTAACAGGTGAGCAGAGTAAAAACACAATAATTTATAAAAAGACACCAAATAAAACATTGGATTACTCAACTACAGATACTGATTTGTATAAAAATGAAGAAGTTTCCGATAAAGTTTTGAAAAAAATACCATTAAACCATAAAGGTTAAAAAAGAACTTGTGTAAATGAAATATGTATAAATAAAATATAATATGAAACCTGCAACAGACGTTTTTTTGTTTATTTATGTTGTGTTAAATGTCTATATAAAAAAAACCTTTCTTGTATGTATCAAGACACATACATAGTGGCTCTGTTCATTATAGAGTGAAATCTCTTGTATCTATGGTGGGCTGACCTTGTTATTTGGTATATAAACTGTATCAATAGTAAAAAACCGGTAGCGGACCACTTCTGTATATTACTATTTCGGAGCCACAATCAAAACATTTTTTCTAAGACATTATTATCGATATACATTTGGATTTGTCTGCTGACAGTTTGAAAAGTTAAAAACAAAAACAAAAATACCTTCTTAGAAATTTATGTAAATAAATGAATTTCATTGCGGGACATATGTATAGTCTATCCTGTGTTCTTAGCCTGATGGTAGAACTAGGAGAATATATTAAAGTAGTGTATATTAAATAAAATTAGTGCCTCTCACGGACATGTAGCAAATTTATAAAAAGAGAGAATGGTAATGTCCTAGATATAATCCTGCTAGTTCTGTCCAAATAGGGACAACTTGATTGACAGAGAGAATTCAAACCATAGGAACAAAGTAACTATTTGAACCTTCGTTCTACAACAGGGGTGGGCCAACCATGTTATTTAGTTTGCAAGCTGTATTAATAATGAAACACCGGTGGCGAACCCCTTAAATGTATCACTATTAAGGAACAATGTTTAGGAAGATTTTCTCTGGAGCAATCTTATGGATATACATTAAAATATGTCAGTTGGCAATTAACAAAGCTAAAACCGCAACTAGGAAATTAATTTTAATGAATAAGTGTAATTGCAGGAGTGTGCAATGTTGGGCTACTAGGCTGACTCTATCTATGCTGTGATATTGGCAGATTCGCTGTGAACACTTCACAGGACTCTTAATGTATACCTAATAAAGTTTATATTTTACTTCTCACTACTACTCGGTCCATTTCATGCTGGATTTTTCCACTGCCGTGAAAGCTCTTTATTTATATATATATATGTATGTGTGTGTCTGTTAGTTGCTCATATGACTGCACTCTCTCAACAATTGGATCAACTCATCAATTGGTGGGTGCATTAAGGTGTGTGTTAACACAATGCCAAGGAGAAAAGACATCAGCATTGATCTTAGAGAAGCAATTGTTGCTGCCCACCAATCTGGGAAGAGTTATAAGGCCATTTCCAGACAATTTAAAGTCCATCGTTCTACAGTGAGAAAGATTATTAAGTGGAAAACATTCAAGACTGTTGCCAATCTTCCCAGTAGTGGACGTCCAAGCAAATTCACCCCAAGGTCAGACCATGCAATGCTCAGAGACAGTGCAAAAATCCCCCAAGTTTTATATCTCAGACTCTACAGGCCTCACTTATCATGTTAAATGTTAAAGTTCACGACAGTACAATTAGAAAGAGACTGAATAAGTATGGTTTGTATGGAAGGGTTGCTAGGAGAAAGCCTCTTTTCTCTAAAAAGAACATGGCAGCACATCTTAGGTTATGGATAATAAATAAACAAAGTGCTTGGGAGTAGTGAGTGTCCTGCTAACCTCAGTATAATCCCTCCAGTTATAAAAGTTACAATGTAAATCAAAGAGGTAGCGCTCCAAGCACGGACTATATAAAAATTTGAGATAGTAATGATAGAGAGTATGATATTATATAGGTTTCCAAAGTTGCATCTGAACAAACCACAAGACTTATGGAACAATGTCCTTTTGACAGACTAGATCAAAGTGCAGAGGTTTGGCCAAAATGCACAGCGCCACGTTTGGCGAAAACCAAACACAGCATATCAGCACAAACTCCTCATACCAACTGTCAAGCACCGTGGTGGAGGGGTGATGATTTGGGCTTGTTTAGCAGCCACAGGACCTGGGCACCTTGCAGTCATTGAGTCGACCATGAACTTCCCTGTTTACCAAAGTATTCTAGAGTCAAATGTGAGGCCATTAGTCCGACAGCTAAAGCTTGGCTAAAATTGGGTAATGCAACAGGACAATGATCCCAAGCACACAAGCAAATCTACAACAGATTGGCTGAAAAAGAAAAGAATTAAGGTATTGAAATGGCCCAGGCAAAGTCCAGACCTCAACCCGATTAAAATGCTGTGATCGGACCTTAAAAGAGCTGTGCAAAAACAAATTCCTGCAAACCTCAATGAACTGAAGCAACGTTGTAAAGAAGAGTGGGCCAAAATTCCTCCAACAATGTGAGAGACTTATAAAGTCATACAGAAAATTATTACTTCAAGTTATTGCTGCTAAAGGTGGTTCTACAAGCTATTGAATCATAAGGTGTACTTAGTTTTTCACACATGGCTTCTCCATTTTGTTAAATAAATCATGAGACAGTGTAATATGTCATGTGTTGGTGTTCATCTGAGGTTGTAAGACCTGCTAAGGACCAGATGATTGTTAAAACCATAGAATTCAAAGAGGGTGAACTTTCTTTATCACATGACTGTACGTATGTGTGTGTGTGTGTGTGTGTGTGTGTATGTGTATATATGTATTTACAGACATATATACACATAAATACATATGCACACGTATAGACATATATAAGTGCATTGGAGCACAGAGAAAGGCACCCCGCCGAAATGCGTAGATCACCTGACTGAACCATACCTGGATTGAATGTGTGCACACACTATCAGCCATTTATAAGGAACAGATCGGTTGTAAGAGCTAAAACGCCTTAACTGCCACCAATGTGTTCGAATGATTTGTAGGAGCACTCCATAAAAAATAACCACTGTGGAGAGGTAAAGCAAGACCCGTTACTAATGTGAGAAGCAGAACAGAACACCAGAAGTGAATACGTCAGAAGGGTTAGCTGTTGTGGAGCTGATCACACGCCACAGGATCTCAACAAGTTCTCTGCACGACCTGATCAAGGTATGTGACCAAGGCTATTTGGCATCCATTGCAGATACGATAGAACAACAACCTGGAGGTGAGACAAAATAAGAAGTGTTTATTTGAAGGATCAAACTTTGACATTTATAAGTCACATCCCAAAATTAACACCGGAAACAGCAGCTTATGGCAAAGATACACGACTACACGTTAATCCGTAATGTGGAATAAGAATAATTTAAATACAAACATCAGCATACATAAAATACCCCATCAGAGGAAGAAATAACTGACGTATGTAATTGCGAACAAATATAATATAAACTATCAGTTAACAATATACTTATCCTTAATTGATACTTAGTAGCACTAAGGGACACTGAACCCAAAAATTTTATTTTGTGATTCAGATAGAGCATGCAATTTTAAGCAACTTTCTAATTTACTCCTATTATCAAATTTTCTTTATTCTCTTGGTATCTTTATTTGAAATGCAAGATTGTAAGTTTAGATGCCGGCCCATTTTTGGTGAACGACCTGGGTTGTTCTTGCTGATTGGTGGATAAATTCATCCACCAATAAAAAAGTGCTGTCCATAGTCTTAACCAAAAAAGCCTAGATGCCTTCTTTTTCAAATAAAGATGGCAAGAGAATGAAAAAAAAATGATAATAGGAGTAAATTAGAAAGTTGCTTAAAATTGCATGCTCTATCTGAATCCCGAAAGAAAAAAAAAATTGTTTTCAGTGTCCCTTTAACCCCTTAATGACCGGACCATTTTTCAATTTTCTTACCCTTAATGACAATGGCTATTTTTACATTTCTGCAGTGTTTGCGTTTAGCTGTAATTTTCCTCTTACTCGTTTACTGTACCCACACATATTATATACCGTTTTTCTCGCCATTAAATGGACTTTCTAAAGATACCATTATTTTCATCATATCTTATAATTTACTAAAAAAAAATGATAAAATATGAGGAAAAAATGGAAAAAAACACACTTTTTCTAACTTTGACCCCCAAAATCTGTTACACATCTACAATCACCAAAAAACACTGATGCTAAATAGTTTATAAATTTTGTCCTGAGTTTATAAATACCCAATGTTTGCACGTTCTTTGCTTTTTTTGCAATTTATGGGGCAATAAATACAAGTAGCACTTTACTATTTCCAAACCACTTTTTTTCAAAATTAGCGCTAATTACTTTGGAACCCTGATATCTGTCAGGAATACCTGAATATCCCTTGACATGTATATATTTTGTTTTAGAAGACATCCCAAAGTATTGATCTAGGCCCATTTTGGTATATTTCATGCCACCATTTCACCGCCAAATGCGATAAAAAAAAAAAAAAAAAGTTCACTTTTTCACAAATTTTGTCACAAACTTTAGGTTTCCCACTGAAATTATTTATAAACAGCTTCTGCAATTATGGCACAAATGGTTGTAAATTCTTCTCTGGGATCCCCTTTTTCAGAAATAACAGACTTATATGGCTTTGTGGTTGCGTTTTGGTAATTAGAAGGCCGCTAAATGCCGCTGCGCACCACACGTGTTTTATGTCCAGGAGTGAAGGGGTTAATTAGGGAGCTTGTAGGGAGCTTGTAGTGTTAATTTTAGCTTTAGTGTAGTGTAGTAGACAACCCCAAGTATTGATCTAGGCCCATTTTGGTATATTTTATGCCACCATTTCACCGCCAAATGCGAGCAAATAAAAAAAAAAAACTTTACATTTTTCACAATTTTAGGTTTCTCACTGAAATTATTTACAAACAGCTTGTGTTATTATGGCAGAAATTGTTGTAAAAGCTTCTCTGGGATCCCCTTTGTTCAGAAATAGCAGATTTATATGGCTTTGGCGTTGCTTTTTGGTAATTAGAAGGCCGCTAAATGCTGCTGCGCACCACACGTGAATTATGCCCAGCAGTGAAGGGGTTAAATTAGGTAGCTTGTAAGGAGCTTGCAGGGTTAATTTTAGAGATCAGCCTCCCACCTGACACATCCCACCCCCTGATCCCTCCCAAACAGCTCTCTTCCCTCCCCCACCCCACAATTGTTCCCGCCATCTTAAGTACTGGCAGAAAGTCTGCCAGTACTAAATAAAAGAGTTTTTTTTTTTTTTTTTTTTAAATAAAAATAATAAAATATTTTAGTTGTGATGAACCCCTTCCTTAGCACCAACCTCCCTGATCCCCCCCCTCCAGCTCTCTAACCCTCTCCCCTACCTAATTACCGCCATCTTGGGTACTGGCAGCTGTCTGCCAGTACCCAGTTTGGCCCCACAAACCAAAGTATTTTAATTTTATTTTTAACTTTTATTTTTATTTTTAATTATTTCTGTAGTGTAGCAGCCCCCCCACAATACCCCCACCCCCTCCCCCTCCCAGATCCTTTTATATGGCAAAAAATTTTTTTTAACTTTTTTTCCCCCTTCCTAATTTCATTGGTGTCAGTGTGGCTAATGCGTGCACGTGCACGCCCTCGTGCACGCGCGCACACGCTCCCTCCTCCCACCCGGTCAAACGGCACCATCGGCACCATCGCTACCAGTGCAGAGAGGGCCACAGAGTGGCTCTCTCTGCATCGGAAGCTTGTAAAGAGGTATTGCAGGATGCCTCCATATCGAGGCATCACTGCAATACCCTCAGAGCTGCTGGAAGTGGTTGTGATCACTTCCAGCACTCTGTTAGACAACTGACGTACCAGGTACGTCTATTGTCATTAACTGCTTGTTAATGCATGATGTACCTGGTACGTCAGTTGTCATTAAGGGGTTAACCCCTTAATGACCACAGCACTTTTCCATTTTCTGTCCGTTTGGGACCAAGGCTATTTTTACATTTTTGCGGTGTTTGTGTTTAGCTGTAATTTTCCTCTTACTCATTTACTGTACCCACACATATTATATACCGTTTTTCTCGCCATTAAATGGACTTTCTAACGATACCATTATTTTCATCATATCTTATAATTTACTATAAAAAAATTATAAAATATGAGGAAAAAATTGAAAAAAACACACTTTTTCTAACTATGACCCCCAAAATCTGTTACACATCTACAACCACCAAAAAACACCCATGCTAAATAGTTTCTAAATTTTGTCCTGAGTTTAGAAATACCCAATGTTTACATGTTCTTTGCTTTTTTTGCAAGTTATAGGGCCATAAATACAAGTAGCACTTTGCTATTTCCAAACCATTTCTTTTCAAAATTAGCGCTAGTTACATTAGAACACTGATATCTTTCAGGAATCCCTGAATATCAATTGACATGTATATATATTTTTTTAGTAGACTTCCCAAAGTATTGATTTTTGCCCATTTTGGTATATTTCATGCCACCATTTCACCGCCAAATGCGATTAAATACAAAAAATCGTTCACTTTTTTACTAATTTTTTCACAAACTTTTGGTTTCTCACTGAAATTATTTACAAACAGCTTGTGTAATTATGGCTTAAATGGTTGTAAATGCTTCTCTGGGATCCCCTTTGTTCAGAAATAGCAGACATATATGGCTTTGGCGTTGCTTTTTAGTAATTAGAAGGCTGCTAAATGCCACTGCGCACTACACGTGTATTATGCCCAGCAGTGAAGGGGTTAATTATGGAGCATGTAGGGAGCTTTTAGGGATAATTTTAGCTTTAGTGTAGTGTAGTAGACAACCCCAAGTATTGATCTAGGCACATTTTGGTATATTTCATGCCACCATTTCACCGCCAAATGCGATCAAATTAAAAAAAACGTAAAATGTTTCACAATTTTAGGTTTCTCACTGAAATTATTTACAAACAGCTTATGCAATTATGGCACAAATGGTTGTAAATGCTTCTCTGGGATCCCCTTTGTTCAGAAATAGCAGACATATATGGCTTTGGCGTTGCTTTTTGGTAATTAGAAGGCCGCCAAATGCCGCTGCATTTCACACGTGTATTATGGCTAGCAGTGAAGGGGTTAATTATGTAGCTTGTAGGGAGCTTGCAGGGTTAATTTTAGCTTTAGTGTAGAGCTCAGCCTCCCACCTGAAACATGAGACCCCCTGATCCCTCCCAAACAGCTCTCTTCCCTCCCCCATCCCACAATTGTCCCCGCCATCTTAAGTACTGGCAGAAACTCTGCCAGTACTAAAATAAAAGCTATATTTGGGCTTTTTTTGTGTGTTTTTTAGCATATTTACATATGCTGCTGTGTAGGATCCCCCTTAGCTCCCAGCCTCACTGATCCCCCACCAAACAGCTCTCTAACCCTCCCCCTCTGTCTTAATGGGCGCCATCTTGGGTACTGGCAGCTGTCTGCCAGTACCCAGTTTAGTAAAAAAATGTGCCTTTTTATTAAAAAAAATGCCCTTTTCTGTAGTGTAGCTTCCCCCCCCCCCCCCCCCCCAAGATCAACCCCCCACCCCTTCCAGGTCCCTTAGCTGTTTATTTACAGCTTTTAAAACATTTTTTTTTTAAACTTTTTTCCCAGTTTATTTTTCTGTAGTGCAGCGGTTCCCTCCCGCTCCCGCCCCGTGCACGCGCCCGCCCGCCGCCCCCCGTGCACGCGCGCGCTCCCATGCGCGCTCCCGATCCCGCCCCCCTCCACTCCATTCGGCACATCGATGGCCGCCCACCCGCCTCCCAGACTTGCTCCCACCCACCAACGTTACCGGCCACCGATGTCCGGTGCAGAGAGGGCCACAGAGTGGCTCTCTCTGCATCGGATGGCCAAGGGGGGTTATTGCAGGATGCCTCGATATCGAGGCATCACTGCAATAACCGGAAAGCAGCTGGAAGCGTGCAGGATCGCTTCCAGCTGCTTTCCAGACCAAGGACGTACGCCACACGTCCTCGGTCATTAACTGTATTTTTTTTGAGGACGTGTGGCGTACGTCCTTGGTCATTAAGGGGTTAAGCAACTTTCTAATGTACTCCTATTAGCAAATGTTCTTCATTCTCTTGGTATCTTTATTTGAAAAGCAAGAATATAAGTTTAGATGCCGGCCCATTTTTGGTGAACGACCTGGGTTGTTCTTGCTGATTGGTGGATACATTAATCCACCAATAAACAAGTGCTGGTTCTGGACTTTCTTTTTTAAATAAAGATAGCAAGAGAACGAAGAAAAAATTGATAATAGGAGTAAATTAGAAAGTTGCTTAAATTGCATGCTCTATCTGAATCACAAAATAAAAAAAATTGGGTTCAGTGTCCCTTTAACTACAGACATATTGGGAGCTACTAACCACTAAGACTTTTTATGCATAACATTTATAAAGCTTAGTTTACAGCATTCTCTTTTTGTAATAATCTATTTAGTGTGTGTTTAGATTTTTAGAGTAATTTTTACATCAGCATCTACAATTTTATTAATGTGCATTGCAAAATAAATTTGTTTAATACGTTTTTACCCACATGTTTCTAAGCTTTTTGTCATTTAGCGACACCCATTGCCTTTGTTTTCGCTACGGTTCACACTATCATTTGGGTGTATAGTGTTTTTTTTCGGGTGTAGCTGCTTATTGTGTGTTTTTAGACTATTACCTCTTTGTGCATTGGAGCCCTTTGCAGTTAAAGGGACACTGAACCCACATTTTTTCTTTTGTAATTCAGAAAGAGCATGCAATTTTAAGCAACTTTCTAATTTACTCCTATTAATTTTTCTTCGTTCTCTTGCTATCATTATTTGAAAAAGAAGGCATCTAAGCTTTTTTTTGGTTTTAGTACTCTGGACAGCACTTTTTTATTGGTGGATGAATTTATCCACCAATCAGCAAGGACAACCCAGGTTGTTCACCAAAAATGGACCAGCATCTAAACTTACATTCTTGCATTTCAAATAAAGATACCAAGAGAATGACGAAAATTTGATAATAGGAGTAAATTAGAAAGTTGCTTAAAATGTCATGCTCAATCTGAATCACGAAAGAAATTTTTTGGGTACAGATGAAAAGATGTAAAAGCATATTTATACCTATGTCTTTTGCTCTTGCAATAACTTTTTATTTTCAACGTGTAATACAAGTACTAATGCGGCCGTAATAAATTTTTACTTTGAGCGTAATTCGTGTGCAGGCAAAAAAAATAAATAAGCGTTCCACTTGTAATCTGACCCTTTATATGGTGAATTCTGCGTTTAATGCCCCTTTAGGCTGCCCAGTTGATTTAATTTGATCTCATATAAAATCATTCAGGTTGAGGTACAGTTAGTTTTCACTGTCTCAGGAAAGCTACTCTATTAATAAAAATGTTTCCCAAACAATAACACGTGTTCAAAATCAAAGCTCCATTGTTAAAATCTTTTTCTTTTCCTTTTGTATGTGAATGTTAAATACCTTAGGAGTCTTAGAAAAATCGCAGGAAGTTGACAAGGATATTACAACTCATCGCAATTAGTGCGTGATTCAGTTGCTCCTGGCAGTTTATTGGTTAGATGGGTGGGGATTAGGAATATTCATCTTGGGATATTTTCTCCTTTTTGAGACTTAAAAGTAATTACAAATATCCTACCGGAAGTGGCCTGTAAAGCTGTGCAAGATCATACAAGGTAGCAAAATAACATACCGTACACTCACTGCTTAGGTGACAAACAGTGAGTCATGCAAGAAATGCCCTTGTGGGATTGCCGGATCTCTGCTGAATAGTTTATCCACTCATCAGCCGCATTTCACTGTACTTAAAGGGACATGAAAGTCAGCATTAAACTTTCATGATTTAGTTACAACATGTCATTTTAAGAGACTTTTCAATTTACTACTTTCATCAAATGTAATTCTGTCTCTTGGTACTCTTTGTTGAAAATCACACCTAGGTAGCCTCAGCAATGCACAAATCTTTAGGTGCAAACGCATAAGCCTGCACATGCACTTTTAAAGCAACACAATGCATATATTTTAATTAGAAGCATTTTTGCAATATTTTTGTATTAAAGGGACAGTCAACATCAGCATTTTTGTTGTTTAAAAATAAAGATAATCCCAGTTTTGCATAACCAACACAGTTATAATAATACATGTTTTACCTCTGTAATTACCTTGTATTTATGCCTCTGCAAACTGCCCCCCTTATTTCAGTTTTTTTTTTACAGACTTGCATTTTAGCCAATCAGTGCTCACTCCTAGGAGTTTCAAGGGTGTGAGCTCAATGTTATCTATATGAAACGCATGAACTAATGCCCTCCTAGTGGTGAAAAACTGTCAAAATGCTTTCAGATTAGAGGGGGCCTTCAAGGTCTAAGAAATTAGCATATGAACCTCCTAGGCTTAGCTTTCAACTAAGAATACCAATAGAACAAAGCAAAATTGGTTAAAAAAGTTAAATTGGAAAGTTGTTTAAATCTACATGCCCTATTTAAATCATGAAATGTTTTTTTTTACTTGACTGTCCCTTTTAAAGAAATGCTTCTATTAAAAGCTAAGACTCGGTTTGTGATATTTTTTGCTGTGCATGTGCAATGACATTCTATGATAGTCCTGGCCGAGGCATGTATGTGACAATAGCATACAGTAACATAATGTTTAAAGCACAAGATTTGCAGAGACAGCAGTTTTTGCCAGTTCTCTATAACCCAATTAAAGGGAACTTTTAGCTAAACACTCTACGCAGGTGTGGGTAGGTCAGCTAAATATGCTGAGCTCAGGACCATAGTGAACTAAAGAGATTACAGGATTGCTGTACTATTACACAGACACCTGAGCCACTGGCTGCCCACTTGTAAAAGAAGCAGAGTGGAAGGTAGATTAAAATCCTATATGGAGAGGCACTAAGCTTTGGGGAAAAGATCTGGACTGTGGAAACTCTGAGAGAGGCTGCAGTGTTGATGCACTTTTACATGTATATTCCAAATAGATGCTATCTAAGTTGACTATTGATCCAGAGCTGCTGAACCTTGCAAAATAGGCTCATGAGTGAGCTGGCCATCAAGGAGCAGATGTCACCAAACATGGTGACACCAGTGACTCAGTGAACAGAAATAAATAAAAACTTGTGAAGTATGCCAAGAAAAAACCCAGTGCCAAAAAGATTTTTGCTGTTCATCAAAACCATTCACTTTCATTGAGATGGAAGATGGATGCAAGATGAAACAGTGACTTTAGTACCATTTGATGCACTTATAAGGAATGATAACGATGTATTCTAAAACAAGCATGGTTTGACCATTGCTGATTGCTATGGGTCTGCCAGGGATATCTGGACAAGTCTCACTAAGGTCCCGATTGTCTAAACTTCGCCGGATCAGATGTGGTTTGACACACAGACCCTCGCAGAGGCTGCCCTCATGGAATTATCTTTAAAAAGGGGCAGTTCCTGCGAGTGGCGAAATGTCACTTATAGAATATAATGGTGCTTGCTGGAAAGGGAAACTTTGCTGGGTAGAGAGAAGTTAGCAATGAGAAGTTTAAAAATGAAATACTGCATCAAAAACAAATCACATTGCACTTATTTCTGCATATAGGACCTTGCAATCACCTTTATTTTAGTATGTATGTGTTTTTCTATTCGGGTATTAAGTATTTGTATATTTTTCACAACCTCACCACCTTTTAGTTTGTGAGAAAAAACAGTGAGATCTGTAGGGAGGAAATGTTTAGATAATTACGCTAGAATTTTAGAGACTATTTCATACATGCTCATGGAACACGCATGTTCAGACCATTTTACAATAAAACAAAAATTATGCTTTACATTTTGTACTTTGTGTTTTTTTTGCACATTCAGTGTACTTAAATTATGATTTATGCTGTGTATATTTAATACGATTTATTCCTGTGTCATTTACATAAAAATGTTTTTTGGTGAACAATTTTGTTACAATTTTTGAAGCACCTTAACAATATTGTTTTAATTTCCAGAGTATTTTTTGTGAATGATTCAATTATTAATTTGTAAGAATTTTTAAAATTACGATTTTCATTATGCACTTTTGTAATGTATGCATCACCGTCCCATATGAAAATGCCGAGTACACCCTGAGGCCTCGATGATTGAAAGTGCTATGAGACGGCAAAATATTCAAAAGTATCCGCGCAAGTTACATAAAATACAAAGCTACAGTATCCAAAATAAAACAAAAAAACACCATTATACCAAACACTTAACTACATGGGCTCTAAAATAAAAACCCACCACAGAAAACCCATAAACCCTAATACTAAAATAAATTACAATAGCCCTTAAAAGCTTTTTGCAAAAAAAAGCACAATTACAAAAGCTCTGCTCTACAATACAAGTAACCCCCACCCCCAAAATAACAAAATCTACCTAAAAAACTTAGCCTAGAAAAGAAAAGTTAAAATAAAAAAGCCTGATCATAAAAATAAAACACCCTAAAAAAGCCCTAAGCACAAAAATAGTACTCACCGTTGGGTAATCCAGCTCCTCTTGATCCAACGTTGGGCCCTCTTCATCCCAATTCCTTTTGCCGGGCGTCTATCTTCGTGAAGGCAGACTTCAGTGGCCTCTTCCGCTGCCGCCTCCTGCATCTTTGGCCCTCCTTCTACATGCCCTTTTAAATCAGTCAGTCCCTATTGGCTGCTTTAAATCACCCAATAGCAAGTAGGTTTGTTGTTTGTTTTTTTTAATTATAATTATCCTTTGCTATTGGATGATTAGAATTTAAATTAAAAAAATTCTTGCTATTAGCTGATTCCGGGCCCCCGGCTCCAGGAACCAGGAATGAAGAGGGCCCAACATCGGATCAAGAGTAGCTGGATTACCCAATGGTGAGTATCACTTTGAAGTTAGTTAGGGTTTTTTTGTTTTTAAGAATAGGGTTTTTTATTTTAACTTTTTTTTTAGGTAGATTTTGTTATTTTGGGGGTTGGGATCACTTTTATTGTAGAGGGGTGTTTTGTAATTATGTTTTTTTTTTTGCAAAAAGAGCTGATCACTTTAGGGAAATTCCCTACAAAAGGCCCTTTTAAGGGTTATTGTAATTTATTTTAGTGTTAGGGTTAAGGTTTTTATTGTTTTTGGGTGTTTTTTTATCATCAATTTTTCTTTATTCTCTTGGTATAACTTTTTGTTAAGCACCCTGGACAGTTCTTGCTTATTGGTGGCTACATTTAGCAACCAATCAGCAAACGCTAGTCAGGTGCTGAAACAAATCTGGGCCGGATCCTAAGATTTACATTCCTGCTTTTCAAATAAAGATAGCAAGAGAACAAAGAAAAATGATAATAGGAGTAAATTACAAAGTTGATTAAAATTGCATGCTCTATCTGAATCACTAAAGAAAAAGTTTTGGTTTAGTATCACTTTAATCTACTAACCACCCCCATACCTTTTATGGGGGTTGATTAGGTAATTTTTGTTAGTTAGCCTTAATCTCCTAACCACCCCCATACAGGTATGGGGATTGATTAGGTGATTATTGATGGCTACCATTTATTAGGCATTAATCTTCTAACCACCCCTTATACCTGTATAGGGGGTTAAGTGATTAGATTAGGGTAGCTTAGAGGTTTATAGTGCATTTATCTACAATTTTTACAATATTATGCTTTTATTATCTATGATGCCTATTTATTTAACTATTGGATAAAAATGTATATATTTTTTCTTGTGTTTTATTATTTTAAACATAAATATATTTTAAATTTTATATTTGTTATAAAAGGCATTAGTATTAAAATTGTATTACATAACAGGCATGCAGTTATGTAATACTATAATTATAATACAATTGTCTTTTAAAACATAAATATCTATTTTAAAAATATATTTTTTGTTTAAAATAATAAATACACCACGCAAGAATATCTACATTTGAGTTTATGTATCCAATTCTTAAACTAATATACATTATACATGACCATGCATTTTATTTCAAAGATTGTAGATATAATGCACTCAGGACTTGCATTGATATTAAATATTTAAAATGGTACGTATTTATGTTTTGCATATAGATTAAAAAGGATTTGTTAGCTTGTTGTGTTTTAGTGACACACACACACACACATATATATATATATATATATATATATATATATATATATATATATATATATATATATATATATATATATGTTATAGTGGTCAGCAGCATTAAATTATATTTTTACATAACAGGCATGCAGTTATGTAGAACTATAATGTTAATTATATTGTCTTTAATTACAAATAATAAACAGTTTTAGGTTATGGCAGTTTAGAAGTCAATCTCTAAATTATATGCATAGTCATGTACAATGCTTATTGTTTAAAGTATTGTAAATATCTATAGAGTAAAAAGATATTTAATGATGCTTTCTATTATTTCAAACATAAACATACATTTTCAAGTATATATTTTTGAAATAATAGCAAGCAACCATTAAAACCTTTTCAAGACATCTACAATACTTTAAATAATCTACATTGTACATGACAATGCTTATTTTTTCAAGGAGATGTGAAAAACACTGGAGGGCCGGCAAAACCTTGCTGGCCTAGCTGGGCTCCTTGAACGGGGGACCGGATTTGAAGTGTCCCCATTCCTCCCAGTAGGTAGCACCCCAAACAAATGGTATCACTAGGTACCCCATCAAATTGCCGAGAACATACTAAAAGGCCAACTTGATTCCCAGCTCGATCGGCACCCTTTTTAAGAAGCAACGGACCGGGGCTCAATTCCAGTCCGAGGTTTTGCCAGCCCTCCTCCGGTGTTTTAGCGGTGACACATTATTTAAACATTGATGATTATTTTAGTGGCATAGCTTCATTGTTATAATGGGAGGTTTATTATTTAGTATAGTTTATTATAGTGAGATATTTTTTTACAGTAGACAGTATGTAGGAGTTTGCTGGGGTGTTCCAGGAGAGTGTAGGTTAGACATAACTTAAGTGTAGGCAGTACTAGGGACTTAGCTGGGTATTCTAGGGGTGTGTAGATTAGGCCTGACGTAGGTGTTGGTGGCCAGGGGGAGTTAGCTGAGTGGTGCAAGGGGGGTGTATGTAAGTGGTCAGTGGGAGGTAGTGAGATGGAACAGGGGGAGTGTAGTTTAGGCGTGACATAGATATAGGCATTCAGCAGGTGTTAGAGGGGGTAGCCTGCACTTTTCTTTGGACACATCGACACAAGATGGATATGTTCGAAGCAGCAAATTGCAGGTTGTGAGGAGGGTAGCGGCCATGTTTGTCTCACCAACTATAAGCTATCAAGACTACATCACCTGAGCTAGTTAGTGTAGGTGTTGTGAAACTTAGATCCCCACAGCAATATCTGAAATGTGGCTACACTGAAACTATTTTTAGTTTTAGTGAGTGCACTATATGCACCGTGTAGACACACTTCAATTAAGATTTGAGTGCTTAAAGGGGTATCCTGTCCAGCTTCTATGCTGGAATAAAAGTAAATGTCATTACCTTGATACACAGCCCCTTAATGAATGGTAAAACAGAATAGCAAAATTCAAAATATATGTATACTATAACTTAAACATTACTCCTTCATTTAATAAAAAAGAAGTGCCATTGGTTTCCAACTAAAACACACTTCAAATAAGCCCCCTCCCGCTGCAACAAAATGTCAGCGATTGTGTGTGGTGACGTCACACTCTCATTGACTTCTATGGGAGAGACATCACCGCTTACCGTGCCCAGACACTTTGAATATCTCCTTTTCAGAAAAAAATCTGCTACTCATTTGAAGTTCAGACTAAGGAGTTGATTTATCAAGTTGAGGTAGACAGGGGAATACATACGCGCCCTTGTCTGCTGCAGCTCGCCTCTGTCGGGCGGAATTCCGCTGTCAGAATTCCGCATTGCAACACCGCCCACTGCCCGCGCACAGCCAATCAGCGCAGAGTTGTCAATCTCCCCGGTTGGAAGAGAGGTGGCGAAGAGGTTAGGGAAGCAGCGGTCTAATGACCGCTGCTTCATAAATACGAACTGCAGGTTCTCTTGTGAAAACCTGCAGTAGTAGGGGTGCGAATAGTTTGATAAATCGACCCCTTAGTGCTATTGCATTGTCTTTTTATCATGCATTTGTTGATAATGCAAATCTAATGTATTTACTGGTTCAAGAGAAAACAAGTGGGATGTAGCAGAAGAGATTAACTGCATCTCTATGTATCATAGTTTGTGACAATCAATGCAAACAACAGAATGCAAGCTACTTATAGATAAGTTTTTACTTCCAAGATAAGTGATATTCCAAGGAATTACTGTAGATTTAGGGTGGGATTTTACAGCAATTTAGCAATATATGATAAATCATTATATTATTGCTTGTGGACTTTTGTGATGTACCACCTGAGTCACAGATGTTATATGGGGCTC
The DNA here is from genome assembly GCF_027579735.1 of Bombina bombina. Taxonomy (NCBI): domain Eukaryota; kingdom Metazoa; phylum Chordata; class Amphibia; order Anura; family Bombinatoridae; genus Bombina; species Bombina bombina. Next base: position 452,113,773 of record NC_069499.1, read on the forward strand.
TCTCAGTGTACTGCATAGAGCAATAACCCAAATTAAAGGGACAATCTACTCCAGAATTTATATTTTTTAAAAGATAGATAATCCCTTTATTACCCATTCCCCAGTTTTGCCTAACCAAAACTGTTATATAAATACACTTTTTACCTCTGTGATTAACTTCTTTATAAGCCTCTGCAGACTGCCCCCTTATCTCAGATCCTTGACAGACATGCATTTTAGCCAATCAGGGCTGACTCAAAAATAACTCCACGGGAGTAAGCACAATGTCATTTTATATGACATACATGAACTAGCAGTGTCTTACTGACAAAAACTGTAAAATGCACTGAGATAAAAGCCTGTTCAACGGCTAAGACATTAACATATGAGCCTACCTAGGTTTAGCTTTCCACAAAGAATGCCAAGAGAACAAAGAAAATTTGATGATAAAAGTAAATAGGAAATTTGTTTAAAATTGCATGCCCTATTGGAGTCATGTTTAGTTTTGACTAGACTGTCACTTTAAAATGATTGTAAATCCTAGCGTTTGTGAAACGCTAGGATTTACAATTTTAACAATTTAAAGGGGACTTTCAGTCATGAAGTATAAAATACTTTTATTTTTTTGGAAGTGTTCACTGCACTGAGCTGCTCAGGCAGCCCACGGTAGAACAATATTTTGCTGAGAGGTGACGTTTCCACCTCTTAGCCAATAGCCATACGGGTTTCCTGGCTTGGCACCAGTTGGAACGCATGGCTATTTGCTAAGAGGTGGAAACATCACTTCAAAGCAAATAGCGTTCTGCCATGGGCTGCCAGAGCAACAAATAAAGAAACTTTCAGCATGAAGTATTTTATACATAAATGAAAGTCCCCTTTATTTGCTCCAAATGTAAATCCTAGTGTTTCACAAACGCTAGGATTTACCATCACTTCTAAGCACTGATTTTTAAAAAAATCGATTCTCCTGTGCTGAAAACTAAATACTACTTTTTTTTTGTTATTGGCCAGTGAGCTTATATCCCATGGATCAGTGTACACTTCCAGATAGTTTCAAAATGAAAATAAACAGTTTTAGCAAAACACTATGGCCTAGATTTGGAGTTTGGCGGTAGATGGGCTGTTAACGCTACGCTGGCTTTTTTCTGGCTGCACCATAAAATTAACTCTGGTATCGAGAGTCCAAAAAAATGCTGCGTTAGGCTCCAAAAAAGGAGCGTAGAGCATTTCTACCGCAAATGCAACTCTCGATACCAGAGTTGCTTACGGACGCGGCCAGCCTCAAAAACGTGCTCGTGCACGATTCTCCCATAGGAAACAATGGGGCTGTTTGAGCTGAAAAAAAACCTAACACCTGCAAAAAAGCAGCGTTCAGCTCCTAACGCAGCCCCATTGTTTCCTATGGGGAAACACTTCCTAAGTCTGCACCTAACACTCTAACATGTACCCCGAGTCTAAACACCCCTAACCTTACACTTATTAACCCCTAATCTGCCGCCCCCGCTATCGCTGACCCCTGCATTATATTATTAACCCCTAATCTTCCGCTCCGTAAACTGCCGCAACTTACATTATCCCTATGTACCCCTAATATGCTGCCCCTAACACCGCCGACCCCTATATTATATTTATTAACCCCTAACCTGCCCCCCACAACGTCGCCGCCAGCTACTTACAATAATTAACCCCTAATCTGCCGACCGCAAAGCGCCGCCACCTACGTTATCCTTATGTACCCCTAATCTGCTGCCCCTAACACCGCCGACCCCTATATTATATTTATTAACCCCTAATCTGCCCCCCTCAACGTCGCCGACACCTGCCTACACTTATTAACCCCTAATCTGCCGAGCGGACCTGAGCGCTACTATAATAAAGTTATTAACCCCTAATCCGCCTCACTAACCCTATCATAAATAGTATTAACCCCTAATCTGCCCTCCCTAACATCGCCGACACCTAACTTCAATTATTAACCCCTAATCTGCCGACCGGAGCTCACCGCTATTCTAATAAATGTATTAACCCCTAAAGCTAAGTCTAACCCTAACACTAACACCCCCCTATGTTAAATATAATTAAAATCTAACGAAATTAATTAACTCTTATTAAATAAATTATTCCTATTTAAAGCTAAATACTTACCTGTAAAATAAACCCTAATATAGCTACAATATAAATTATAATTACATTGTAGCTATTTTAGGATTAATATTTATTTTACAGGCAACTTTGTAATTATTTTAACTAGGTACAATAGCTATTAAATAGTTAAGAACTATTTAATAGTTACCTAGTTAAAATAATAACAAAATTACCTGTAAAATAAGTCCTAACCTAAGTTATAATTAAACCTAACACTACCCTATCAATAAATTAATTAAATAAAATACCTACAATTACCTACAATAAAACCTAACACTACACTATCAATAAATAAATTAAATACAATTTCTACAAATAACTACAATTACATAAACTAACTAAAGTACAAAAAATAAAAAAGAACTAAGTTACAAAAAATAAAAAAATATTTACAAACATAAGAAAAATATTACAACAATTTTAAACTAATTACACCTACTCTAAGCCCCCTAATAAAATAACAAAGACCCCCAAAATAAAAAAATGCCCTACCCTATTCTAAATTAATAAATTTAAAAGCTCTTTTACCTTACCAGCCCTGAACAGGGCCCTTTGCGGGGCATGCCCCAAGAAAATCAGCTCTTTTGCCTGTAAAAAAAAACATACAATACCCCCCCCCCCAACATTACAACCCACCACCCACATACCCCTAATCTAACCCAAACCCCCCTTAAATAAACCTAACACTAAGCCCCTGAAGATCTTCCTACCTTGTCTTCACCTCAACAGGTATCACCGATCTGTCCTGGCATCCGGTGCTGAAGAGGTCCAGAAGAGGCTCCAAAGTCTTCCTCCTATCTGGCAAGAAGAGGACATCCGGACCGGCAAACATCTTCATCCAAGCGGCATCTTCGATCTTCTTCCATCCGGTGCGGAGCGGGTCCATGTTGAAGCAGCCGACGCGGATCCATCCTCTTCTTCCGGCGTCTCCCGACGAATGACGGTTCCTTTAAGGGACGTCATCCAAGATGGCGTCCCTCGAATTCCGATTGGCTGATAGGATTCTATCAGCCAATTGGAATTAAGGTAGGAATATTCTGATTGGCTGATGGAATCAGCCAATCAGAATCAAGTTCAATCCGATTGGCTGATCCAATCAGCCAATCAGATTGAGCTTGCATTCTATTGGCTGTTCCGATCAGCCAATAGAATGCGAGCTCAATCTGATTGGCTGATTGGATCAGCCAATCGGATTGAACTTGATTCTGATTGGCTGATTCCATCAGCCAATCAGAATATTCCTACCTTAATTCCAATTGGCTGATAGAATCCTATCAGCCAATCGGAATTCGAGGGACGCCATCTTGGATGACGTCCCTTAAAGGAACCGTCATTCGTCGGGAGACGCCGGAAGAAGAGGATGGATCCGCGTCGGCTGCTTCAACATGGACCCGCTCCGCACCGGATGGAAGAAGATCGAAGATGCCGCTTGGATGAAGATGTTTGCCGGTCCGGATGTCCTCTTCTTGCCGGATAGGAGGAAGACTTTGGAGCCTCTTCTGGACCTCTTCAGCACCGGATGCCAGGACAGATCGGTGATACCTGTTGAGGTGAAGACAAGGTAGGAAGATCTTCAGGGGCTTAGTGTTAGGTTTATTTAAGGGGGGTTTGGGTTAGATTAGGGGTATGTGGGTGGTGGGTTGTAATGTTGGGGGGGGGGGGGGTATTGTATGTTTTTTTTTACAGGCAAAAGAGCTGATTTTCTTGGGGCATGCCCCGCAAAGGGCCCTGTTCAGGGCTGGTAAGGTAAAAGAGCTTTTAAATTTATTAATTTAGAATAGGGTAGGGCATTTTTTTTATTTTGGGGGTCTTTGTTATTTTATTAGGGGGCTTAGAGTAGGTGTAATTAGTTTAAAATTGTTGTAATATTTTTCTTATGTTTGTAAATATTTTTTTATTTTTTGTAACTTAGTTCTTTTTTATTTTTTGTACTTTAGTTAGTTTATGTAATTGTAGTTATTTGTAGAAATTGTATTTAATTTATTTATTGATAGTGTAGTGTTAGGTTTTATTGTAGGTAATTGTAGGTATTTTATTTAATTTATTGATAGGGTAGTGTTAGGTTTAATTATAACTTAGGTTAGGATTTATTTTACAGGTAATTTTGTTATTATTTTAACTAGGTAACTATTAAATAGTTCTTAACTATTTAATAGCTATTGTACCTGGTTAAAATAATTACAAAGTTGCCTGTAAAATAAATATTAATCCTAAAATAGCTACAATATAATTATAATTTATATTGTAGCTATATTAGGATTTATTTTACAGGTAAGTATTTAGCTTTAAATAGGAATAATTTATTTAATAAGAGTTAATTAATTTCGTTAGATGTAAATTATATTTAAGTTAGGGGGGTGTTAGTGTTAGGTTTAGACTTAGCTTTAGGGGTTAATACATTTATTATAGTAGCGGTGAGCTCCGGTCGTCAGATTAGGGGTTAATAATTGAAGTTAGGTGTTGGCGATGTTAGGGAGGGCAGATTAGGGGTTAATACTATTTATGATAGGGTTAGTGAGGCGGATTAGGGGTTAATAACTTTATTATAGTAGCGCTCAGGTCCGCTCGGCAGATTAGGGGTTAATAAGTGTAGGCAGGTGTCGGCGACGTTGAGGGGGGCAGATTAGGGGTTAATAAATATAATATAGGGGTCGGCGGTGTTAGGGGCAGCAGATTAGGGGTACATAAGGATAACGTAGGTGGCGGCGCTTTGCGGTCGGCAGATTAGGGGTTAATTATTGTAAGTAGCTGGCGGCGACGTTGAGGGGGGCAGGTTAGGGGTTAATAAATATAATACAGGGGTCGGCGGTGTTAGGGGCAGCAGATTAGGGGTACATAAGTATAACGTAGGTGGCGGTCGGCAGATTAGGGGTTAAAAAAATTTAATCGAGTTGCGGCGATGTGGGGGGGCCTCGGTTTAGGGGTACATAGGTAGTTTATGGGTGTTAGTGTACTTTAGAGTACAGTAGTTAAGAGCTTTATGAACCGGCGTTAGCCCAGAAAGCTCTTAACTACTGACTTTTTTCCTGCGGGTGGAGTTTTGTCGTTAGAGCTCTAACGCTCACTTCAGAAACGACTCTAAATACCAGAGTTAGGAAGATCCCATTGAAAAGATAGGATACGCAATTGACGTAAGGGGATCTGCGGTATGGAAAAGATGCGGCTGAAAAGTGAGCGTTAGACCCTATTTTGAGTGACTCCAAATACCGGCGGTAGCCTAAAACCAGCGTTAGGAGCCTCTAACGCTGGTTTTCATGGCTAACGCCGAACTCTAAATCTAGGCCTATTAAAGCAAAAACAAGCAAGATATTTATAACCAATTGAAATAGTAAATATGAATGATCAATATTTCTTGAGTTTGTCCCATTAATGATGAAGTAATGTTGAGCCTGAAAACTGTAACCTTTCAAGGAATGATTATACTTCACATCTAACTACCAGCTATGACTTGAGCTGACTGAAATATGGTCCCTCCCCAGGCAGTGTTGCAGACCTGTTTGACAGCTAAATGGTTTAAACAAGGTATAGTCAATTTTAGCAATTCAAATAAAAGAAGGGCATAAAATTATTTTCCCAATATCTTGTGCTCTGTCACCTTTGTGAAAACAACCAAATAGGGCTTGTCCTTCTGGTCAGATCACCAGATATTTGTATCACATTCTCCTCCCTCCTCTAGCTACTGGGTGTCTGGAGTTGGGACACTAATATCAGAACATACCACCCAGATCCCTCACACTATCCATTTACAAGTTTTCATCATCAAAAGTGTGAGTAAAGGTAGTTATAGCTGCTACCAATTACATTGCTGATCAGTAGTGTAGTTAATCTGACAAAAAAACTGTTTTTTGATACAACTTTGTTGACACAGTTTTTGTGCACTGATGAATCAATTTCTTGCCTAAGCACTTGTGACACGATATTTTGTGCGCAGAAATATGAATGTTTATGCTGTATGTGAAGTGAATTATGTTCTGGTGATAAATTGAAGCTGGAAAAGAGGAGGCTCCAATGATACATTTGTGCATTATTACAAACGACCACTAGATGGCAGAACATTTACACAAAACAACCTCCTTTGACCAGCAAAGGTAAATGTTTCCTATGTTTGGGAAGCTTTGGAACCTTTCAAGAACTACTTGCTGTTTTACTGTTCTTAAGCAACCCTCATGCACAGATGCAGCTGAACAGTTTATTTTATTCTAATTTTATGTTAGTTAGGTTAAACATTTTAAAAGACTTTGAAGTCCCTTCAAAAACAATTGCATACAAAAATGGCATTACTCAATTGCCTTTAAAGGGACAGTCTACACCTTAGTCATCTTAATGTCTTACCTTAGATTAAGCTGCAAATATCCTCCTGCACCCTTTCTATATCATGTAGCAGTAACAGTAAAAAAGTTATTTTAAAATGAATATTGTTTCTGCCACTTTGAAATGGCTGCCAAGATCTGCCCACTGATGACATCACGATCTGGGCTGCATCTAGGCACTCTTCTGAATAACATTGACAGTCTGTTGAATCCAACTAGTGAGTCTTTTGTTATTGGAAGCCACATGCAGCCCAGATCATGATGTCATCAGTGGGTTGAGCTTGGCAACCGTTTCAAAGTGGCCAGAAACAATATTCATTTTAAAATAACTTTTTTTGCTATTCCTGTTGCATGATATAGAAAAGGTACAGGAGGCTATTTCAATTTGCAGCTTAATCCAAGGTAAGACTTTAAGATGACCAAGGTGTAGACTGCCCCTTTAAATAAAATGTTATACTCTGGACTCTAAAGAACCCATTATCTTAAATATATAAATAGGACATTAAATATAGACTCCCTTATTTGGAAGAGGAGGGTCTCTGCATTCAAATTAAGGATTATGTGTCCACTATATCTGTTGTTAGTGATAATTATTGTGTACGATTACATGAGCCCTTTATGTTCTCACTATACTAGTTTAATATCTTATTCTCTGTACGCACCAAGCACACCAGCTCGTACCTGTTGACCACAATAGTTTCATGCGTTCTCAGGATACGGTTTTTAAATTACTATGGCCAGGACATATTTTTTGGCTCTGTTTAAGAACAAATGTCTGCCCAGATTGAGCATCATATATTTTGCAGTTGTATAGTATCATTCTTGAGGTGTGTGTGTTTTTTGTTTTTTTTAATTATATTTTTCATATCATTTTATTGCAAATATGAAGAATATATGACACTCTTTTTAAAAAAATGTTTTGCGTTGGTAGATATGTATAAATAATATGATTGTTTAACCTTTGTGACTATAATCCATTTATTTTAGATGATTCAATTTGTAAAAGAAAAAAATGAATTCCATTTTATGATATTTGGCTTATGTCTCTTTGAAAAGAGCATATCCTACTAGCAGGAAATACACTGATAAACATCTAGAATAACTTATAATTATAGAAACACTGTTTGGCACAATACTGTATGGTCTGGCTATATCCTCTCAGATTTTTATGTACACTGCCAAATCTATGCATAAAAAATGTGATCTCTTCTTCCCTTTCCTTATGTTTGAATGTAATTTGTTGGCTTATCCCCTTCTCAAGTGAATTCTGATGGTCTAAAGCTCTCCGCTTTAGAAAAATTATCTTTGAAGGACCTTGCAGTACTGACGAGACGTATAACAATTTTAGAAAGGCAACATTTAGCCTGGGACGGACCTGTTTATTTCATATGCAGGGTTCTGAGTGCTTTGCAAAATATTGGTCTAACAAAATGTTGTGAGATTTCTCTCAGTGGCAGCAAGTTTTTGATTTGATCATCAAGCCCTTGGTAAGCATCATTAAATAATGGGAAAGTGTAACCCGCAAGCAGGGCAAATATGCAGCTCCCTAGATGAACCCTCACTCAGAGATGCCACTTCCTTATTGCTCATATGACATAATTATACGGATTACTTTATCCTTTTTGCTATAAAATTGATGGCCACAGAAGCTTGAAGCTCCGTTCAGCTTGGAGGTTAAGTGGTTATATATCTCGCCATCCTCTTATCCCTTAGCAACATTTGTGCCCGGGAACTCTCTGGGATCAAGGTACACCACCGCTTGGCCGCCGAGAAGCGAGAAAATAAGATGTTTGGCAATGTAGCGGGAGAATTGCTGCCACATTGTAAATAATTTTACTGCAGCCTAACATGATTACCCCCACTCCTGATCTCACACAGTGGAGTCACCTATCATTAAAGAACGTTACATTGATTCCCGTATCCTGGCTGAACTAAAAGTTACGTTCCTGCCTAAACTGGACCGACTATTGCATTCCTGCTCTGACCTATGCACAGTAATGAAAGCAAAGAAACCTGCTTCCAATCCTGCCTCATGGAGTGCAATGACCAGCCTCATGTTGCATCCGCGTGCGGATGACAACCTCGTGGCCTCAAAGCTTCCACAGAGGAGAGACATGGCAGTAGTAATGGTGACCAGGGCAGGTGACTCCAACACAAACTTATTGAACACTGTCATGGAGTCGATTACAGAATCAGAGCAGAGCTCGCCGATATTGTTGTTGGTCCACCCGATACCTGTTACAGCTGGAATTTAGACCGAGTCGCAAAGAAGAAATCACCTACAACTCAGACCACTTAGTATTGAATCTGTGGGAATTTTTTACTACGTAACGCTTGCCCGTCACTGCACGTGTAGACCAACATGGCCATCCTACAGACAGTATCCATGTCATGCCTACAAGTGAAATCCACAAGTTTGAATCAGATAGGCTTCCTAACATGAATAAGGCACACTCCAACATGATGCAAATGTGCGAGGCTCCTACAGTTGTCACCCTCCGCAAACAAGCTGCGTTCTTTTGAGGCATGGATGTCAGGCTCCAACCCATTTTGGGGTCGGGTAATCTATCTATTATGGTCCTATGGTGTGTACTTATGGACGTTATTTTATGATAATGGTTAATTTCTGCTATAGAGACATGCAAGTCTGTCTTGTACACAGCTAAGATTTTTTTTTTTTAACCATAACAGTTGGCTGAATATTGAGATAGCTTTATAGACCATGCCGAAACCCTAATGTAAGGTCCAGATATCTGTGTGCCAATAATAACACTCCACTTGGTGGCTCAATATCCAATATTACAGCTGGCATTCTGAGAAATTTGGAAAGAATCATACTGGAGGCTGTTTACTGTCAGTTTTAGCCCTGTAGGCTGTTATTATTTGATTATTAAATTTGTTTATTTATTGCGTCTCATGCTGGGAATGGTGCTCTGGGTATTCTGCTCATGCCTTGGTAACATTCACTTGCATGAGCGATGAAATTGCATAAAAAGGCTCCCAGATCAGTGTGTTTTTTTTTATATTTGTATACATATTCTTCTGTCCAGTGACACTTATTGTAAAACGTCTCAGACCCTACAGACATAGTGCAGCTTTGTTTGATCTAACTGGGTGTAATGATTCACCCCAAAATTTGCTAATTTATGCCATAGTCGTTGTCAAAGAACAGTTAAAGTTATTTATATATTTATGTACTTGACTTGCTGCAATGTAGCATAACTGATCTTATTCTACATACAGGTGGCCCTCGGTTTACAATGGTTCAATTTACACCGTTTCAGAATAACAACCTTTTTTTCCAGTCATGTGAATGCTATTGAAAAGCACTGAGAAGCAGTGCATTTATTAAAATAGCCAGTAGGTGGATCTGTCCGCTTGTGTTGCAGCAAAGCCAAGCAAGCTGAAATTAATCCGATTAACCAGACCTGAGCTATCGAGCAGATTTCAGAGGAACAAGATCTTCCTGTCTATAAATCAGTCCAGATTGGAATGCATAGAAAGAGCTGTTTGCAGAAAATTGCAAGTGAAGTCTGTGTTGTGTGATTATTTTATTAGGTTTATAATGCTGTTTAGCAAATGTTTTTGTTCATTTAACTTAGATTAATTATATTCTGTGTTGTGTGATTATTTTATTAGGTTTATAATGCTGTTTAGCATTTAAAGTCTTCATTTCAAAGCTTTAAAAATAATGTATTAGGTGCTACGCTCACTCCTGTGTGCCTGGCTAGACGCTCTTTTTGCTGTATTCTTATAATCATCTAGCACACTTGTTCCTCCACTTTAAATGCAGAGCGAACCATAAAACCTATAAGATTCACTATCCTTTTTCCAATAATTGGGGATACAAAAGTAATGCAATAATAATTTTTGCTCCCACGCATTTATCTCCATTTAATTTGTTTGTTTATATAGGTGTTTAGTTGTTTGGTTATAATTATAATAATAAAACCCCAATAGTGAGTACACAAAACATATCCAGTAATTATTTTTGTCTGTAAAACACAATTGTAATATCATCTGTTTGACATATCTCTACTGATGTACCTCGTTGTTCTGATAATTTACTTTAACCACCCTGTGAGGTGGAATGATGTCCACATTGTGTAACTGTACTCATTGTTGGAAATAAATAAAAGTTAAAAAAAAAAAATTAAAAAAAAATTGGAAGGCTTACTGTAGCTAATCAGATGCTGCTAGTGGTGATGAATATAAATACATCATAAATAAATCCTAGATCAAGTTATCAACAAAATGGCGTTGATAATGATTCATTTTGCCAGGTCTTATTTTCCTTTGCAAATTGTGTTTTTTTCTACTTCCCCAGAGAGTGTGGAATGAATGGTTAATTATACTGCAGTTTGCCTGCAACATGCAACACATCGATTTGGTAGCTTACATCAGTGCAGGAGCTTATTTGCACTCACAGCAAAGATAACCAGGTCATCAGACTAAACAGAGTTTGCAAGGGATGTATTACTGAACTGTTCTGAAATATCAAAACCCCAAAAATGCATCAATATGGCAGTTTAAATGCCTTAAAACTCTTTATTTATATGCAGATTTTTGCAACCCTAACTAAAAATATACAGTATTTTTTTACCTTAAAATGTTTAGGTATCATATATGTATTGTTATTCAAGGGCTACAGTATTTGTATCCAGAAGTGCAAAGTCTCCTTTCTGATCATCTTCTAGGCCAATAACCTTGAAACAAGAATTAACAAGAATTATAGTGCTTGTCATGTATTGCCATAAATACTTATTCTCCATGCAGAAGACAAGAGTATGTTTCTAAGCTATATGAGCCTTGTAGAATTCAGCTGTAAAATATTTTAAAAAGACGCATAAGGTTTTTGTGACAAATGTATGCTCAATAGCAGTCAACAAAGCCTCAAACAGAAATAAAATTAAAAAAATGTGCAGCATAATAACGTTACATTATAGACCACAAATTAAAAACATACATACTCCTTACAAGCATTATCGGTACACTAAACCCAAACATTTTCTTTAATAATTCAAGTAGAGAATACAATTTTAATCAACATTCTAATTTACTTCTATTATCTAATTTGCTTCATTCTTTAGATATCCTTTGTTGAAGAAATTGCAATGCACATGGGAGAGCCATTCACACGAGGCATCTATGCGCAGCAACCAATCAGCAGCTACTGAGCCTATCTAGATATGTTTTTCAGCAAAGTATATCAAGAGAATGAAGCAAATTAGATAATAGAAGTAAATTAGAAAGTTGTTTAAAATTGCATGCTCTTTCTATATCATGAGAGAGAAAAATTTGGGTTTCATGTCCCTTTAAGGAATATTAACAGTAAATATATTCTAGACATAATCATTTATTTAAAACAAGTGTTAAAGCCCGTGTACACGAGCCAAAATCTCCCCCTCCAAGATCTTCTCCCTAGCCTTTATTCCCCCCCCACACACACACTCTAGGATCCCCCTGTACCTCCTTCTCCCTCCTTCCACCTCCCTGCCGCTCTTAGCATAATTTTTTTCTGTAGTGTATCGGTCCCACCTGTTCCCGTCCCCCTCCAGCGATGGGCCGCCCACCCGCCCCTCTCACGCCATCAACGATCGGCACCACTGCTGCCCAATGCAGAGAGGGACAGTGTCCTTCTCTGCTTCGGTACCTCAGCAAGACTATTTCTGCACTGCCCAACTCGTGGAGCATGCAGAAATAGCACAATCTCACTACTTTTAGCAAGGTCAAGGCAGAGGGAGGCCCAGGACAGCAGCATTGTGGTCCTTAAGCGTGGTCCTTAAGCGCGGTCCTAGCGCAGTCTCTACTGCGCATTGGCGCTAATTGTTATGGCCAGGTATGTTTGCCTTGCGCAGTCTCTACTGCGCTGGACAAACATACTTGGCATTTTATTATATAGGATGACCCGCAGCACATTACATTGGCGCTTTTTTTATAGAAATATATCAAGGCATTGAACCTTTTTGAGAGCTTGAGACCAATTGGTGACAATCCTCTAAAAATTATCTTTTGTAGCAATTTGAGTTTTATACTACACTGCAGTGGGTGACTGCAGAAAAAAATAACTTTTTTTTTTTTTTTTACTCACTTCCACTGTTTACAGCACAATGAGCACATCAGTACACTGCAGAACTAAAGGCTGATGTACTCTCTCTCTCTCTCTCGCTCTCAGGTGCGCGTGCGATCAGCTGTGCTCTTTCACTTGTCCGGTCCTCGCGCTGCTGTTTTCACCTGCAGGGGTGCGCGTGCGATCAGCTATGCGCTTCCTAAGGCCAAGTGTTTGTCTGTACTGCGCATGACGGCTTCAGACAAACACTTGCCTTTTATAATATAGGATAAAGATTAGCCTTAGAATAAGATGTATTTTTTACAATCATATCAGTTGTTTATAGAAATTAAACCTTCACACATCTTCAATATTTAAAGTACTTTTAGTTTCTATAAAGTAATGGGCATGGCCATGTTTGACCTTATGTTTTTTTTTAAATATTTACTTCTCTCGTCTGCTGAGGACAATTAGAAACGGATATAAATCAGACAAAAAAAGAGACTGTACAAACAAGGCTGTGTGGAAAATTGCATGATTGAGACAGAGCATCTAATTTTAAGACACTTTTTTAATTCACGAAAAAGAATACACACATATCCTATGCTAGTGGAATCTAGCTGCTGATTGGTGCCTGCACACATTTGTCTCTCTTGATTGGCAAATTAGATGTGTTCATCTATCTGGCACTAGTGCAATGCTGTTCTTTCAGCAAAGAATAACAAGATAATTAAGCAAATTTGATAATAGAAGTATATTGGAAACTTGTTTAAAATTGTAGGTTCTATCCAAATCGTGTGAGAATGTTTTGGGGTTTCCTGTCCTTTCAAAGTAATTATCTAACAGGGTTTCCATACAACCTTGTTTGCACAGTCTATTTTATCACCTGTTTTATATATGTCCTTAATTGTGCTCAGAAGGAGAGAGAGATCAATAGAAAACAGGTCAAAATGAATTATAAACGGGAAATGGGGTCAAAATGAATTATAAAAGGATATGGCAAATTATTTTTTAACTGCACACAATTAAACATTTATTATTACAATTTAATACTGTTTAAAAACCATTTAGTTTTAGGAAGAGGTAACATATATTATTCCTTAAAAAAACTGTAAAGTCAAAATTAAACTTTCTTTCCTATGACATAGAGAGTCCACAATTCATTCCAATTACTAGTGGGATATTTACTCCTGGCCAGCAGGAGGAGGCAAAGAGCACCCCAGGAATGCTGTAAAGTATCACATCCCTTACTCATAACCACCAGTCATTCTCTTTTCCTTGATCACGGGAGGATGGCGAAGAAGGTGTCTGAAGATTTTAATCCTTTAATGGGTACTTTTCCCTGCAAGCAAGAATTGGGGGCTGTGCTGTGTCCATGTCAATCTCTTTAGTAAGAGTAATGGTGGCCTTTAGCAGTTAGAAGGCGGTGAGGTGGTCCTTGCTTTATTTCTAACAAATATGCTACCCCTTTGATAGAAAACCAGGATTGGTTACTCTGTTTTTTCTAATAGATCCCTGACAGATGTTGGTTAGTCAGTCACACCTAAGAAGCTGTTCCTGCCTTGCAGCTAGATCCACAGGTAAGTGTTCTTGCCTTCTAGGTTTTGAGGGCAGTACACGTGACCCTCGATTCCAGTTTGTCCTACGCATATTGGTTTGGAGACTGAGCTCTGTGCAGTTGTTGAGCGGGGTTTGAGGAGTTTCTACAAGCAATGTGCTCAAAGGACAGTCTGATAGACTAGATAGAGACAATCATTCTCATCTGTATCCAGTTACTAGTGGGTACTCCTAGTCCCGGTGTGGTGAGTTACCTCAGCAAGACTGAGGATATAGGGGTGGTCTGTAATCTTTCTTATATTGTCTGTGGATGTATATAATTTTTCATTTCAATTCTGTGGGAATTAAGTTTTTTTCCTAAGATTCAGATCAAAATTTAGAAGTTAATTTGGAGAAGTGTTTGCTTTGTTTGGAGGCTCAGATAGCGCCCCCTGTGCAATTTTGTTCTTCCTGTTTAAACAAGACTTTAAAGTTTTTAAAGACAAGATGTCCCCTCCTGAGTCTGTCTCTCAGGATAATGTTGTCCATGCCATGCCTCTACTTGTTCCTCAAACATCCCATGCTGTTTCACAAGAAGTGCCCTGCGGTTCCTCTCAAAATCCTTCTGGGGGTGTTTATTTACCAGGGAATTTTGCTGCACAGATAACATCTGCTGTTTCTGCAGCTGTATCAGCTTTTCCTGTTGCTGGTAAGCGAAAGAGGAAATCCAAAAATGTTTCTGTTAATTCTGACTCTGCTAAGGCTGCGTTAGTCAGTCTTTCTAATTTATCTGATGAGGATGATACCCCAGTGGCGTCTGAGGTTGAGTTGTCAGATTCTGATACTGTAGTGACCAACTCTGCAGATTCGGAGGAGATTAATTTCAGATTTAAGTTAGAACACCTCCGAGTACTATTGAAGGAGGTTCTTGCTACTTTGGAAGAATCCGACGCGTCTGTCGCTGAAAATCCAAAGAGGTCTAGTAAACTTAACAGGGTATATGATGTGCCTTCATCTGTGGAAGTGTATGGCAGATATCATAGTTCAGGAATGGGATAAACCAGGGATTCCTTTTTCCCCATCCCTTGTTTTTAAAAAGACGTTTCCTATTGCTGACTCTATATGTGATTCGTGGCACACAGTGCTCAAGGTAGAGGGAGCTATTTCTACTCTTGCTAAGAGAACTACTATTCCTATTGAAGATAGTTGTTCTTTCAAGTATCCCATGCATAAGAAGTTTGAGGCTCTCAAGCTAGCCAATACCTTTATTTGTGATGCCAACATGCAAGTTCTTAGACTGGGAGCTAAGATTTCTGGTTTCACTGTTTTAGCTCGTAGAGCTCTGTGGTTAAAATCTTTGTCTGCCGATGTCACGTCCAAGTCCAAGCTTCTGTCTTTGCCTTATAAGGGCAAAACCCTGTTTGGTCCAGGTCTGGTTGAAATAATTTCCGATATTACAGGTGGAAAGGGCTCTTTCCTACCTCAGAATAAAAAGAATAGACCTAAAGGTTGCCAGAATTGAAATTTTCATTCCTTTCGTAACTTTAAAGGGACACTGAACCCAAATTTTTTCTTTCGGGATTCAAATTTTAAGCAACTTTCTAATTTACTCCTATTATCAAATGTTATTTATTCTCTTGGTATCTGTATTTGAAATGCAAGAATGTAAGTTTAGATACCGGCCCATTTTTGGTGAACAACCTAGGTTGTCCTTGCTGATTGGTGGATAAATTCATCCACCAATCAAAAACTGCTGTCCAGAGTTCTGACCCAAGAAAAAAGCTTAGATGCCTTCTTTTTCATATAAAGATAGCAAGAGAATGAAGAAACATTGATAATAGGAGTAAATTAGAAAGTTGCTTAAAATTGCATGCTCTATCTGAATCACAAAAGAAAAAATGTGGGTTCAGTGTCCCTTTAAGGGACAAAAGTCTTCCTCCTCCTCTTCCAAGCTGGAACAATTCAAGTCTTCTTGGAGGTCCAGTCAGCCTTGGAATAAAGGAAAGCAAGCCAAGAAGCCTTCTGCTGATTCTAAATCGGCATGAAGGGACCACCCCCGATCCTGTCTTGGATCAAGTGGGGGGCTGGCTCTCTTTTTTTTCCGTCAGGCTTGGATACGCATGTTCCAGATCCATGGGCGGTAGACATAGTGTCCTACGGTTACAAAATAGGATTCAAATTCTGTCCTGCCAGGGGCAGATTCTACCTGTCAAGGTTATCTGTGGACCAGATAAAGAGAGAGGCCTTCTTAAACTGCGTAAAGGACCTATCTTCCCTGGAAGTGATTGATCCAGTTCCCCTAGAGGAACAGGGTCTAGGATTCTATTCAAATCTATTTATAGTTACCAAAAAGGAGGGCACTTTCCATACCATCCTGGTCCTAAAGTGTCTCAACCAATTCCTCAGGGTTCCGTCCTTCAAAATGGAGACCATCCATTCCATTCTGCCTTTGTCAGTTCATAACAACCATAGATCTGAAGGACGAGTATCTTCATGTTCCCATTCACAGGGATCATTATCAGTATTTAAAGTTTGCTTTTCTGGAAAAACATTTCCAGTTTATTGTTCTTCCTTTTGGCCTTGCTACGGCTCCAAGAAATTTCACAAAGGTTCTGGGGGCCCTTCTGGCAGTGGTCAGGTTGCAGGAAATTCCTGTGGTGTCTTATCTGGACGACATCTTGGTTCAAGCGTCATCTTTTCATCTAGCAAGATCTTATACAGAGATGTTGTTGTCTATTCTAGGTTCCCATGGGTGGAAAGTGAATCTGGGGAAGATTTCCCTTGTACCAAATACAAGGGTGTGTTTCTTAGGAACAATTATAGATCCCCTGTCCATGAAGATTTTTCTGACTGAAATCAGAAAATCCAAACTTCATGCCTCGTGCCTTTCTCTCCAGGCTGCTATTCGTCCATCAGTGGCTCAATGCATGGAGGTGATTGGTCTGATGGTTGCCTCTATGGACATCATTCCATTTGCTCAGTTCCATCTGAGACCTCTGCAACTATGCATGCTCAGTCAATGGGGACCATTTGGACCTTTCGCAGAAGATAACTTTGGATCTTTTAACAAGAGACTCTATCTTGTGGTAGATTTCACAGGACCATCTGGCTTGGGGCACATGCTTCCTGAGACCTTTCTGAGTGATTGTGACCACGGATGCCAGTCTATTAGGCTGGGGAACAGTTTGGCTTTTTTTAAAGCACAGGGTCTATGGACTAGGGAGGAGTCTTCTCTTCCCATAAACATCTTATAGTTGAGAGCAATCTTCAATGCCTTGGCAACTTGGCTTTGGTTTGGTTTATCAGATTCCAGTCGGACAACATCACCTCGGTGGCTTACATCAGCGATCAGGGAGGAACTCGGAGTTCCTTAGCTATGAAGGAGGTGCCTCGCATTCTCCAGTGGGCGGAGTCTCATGATTGCCATCTCTCTGCAATTCACATCTCAGGGGTGGGCAACTGGGAAGCGGATATTCTGAGCAGGCAGACTTTTCATCCCGGAGAGTGGGCTCTCCACCCAGAGGTTTTCACAATGATAAGCCCCAGGTGGGGAGTTCTGGAGTTGGATTTGATGGTGTCTTGTCAAAACGCCAAGCTTCCAAAGTATGGTTCAAGGTCAAGAGACCCTCCAGCCGTTCTGATAGACGCTCTGGAGGTTCCTTGGAACTTCAATCAATCTTACCTGTTTTCTCCATTTGCTCTTCTTCCACAAGTTATTGCTTGTATCAAACAGGAGAAAGCATCTGTGACTCTATTAGCTCCGGCATGGCCTCACAGGATCTGGTTTGCGGAACTGGTGAAGATGTCATCTCTTCCGCCTTGGAGGTTACTTTTGAAAAATGATCTTCTACTTCAGGGTCCCTTCCTTCATCCAAATCTAGATTCTCTGAAGCTGACTGCGTGGAGATTGAACGTCTAATTTTGGTTAGACTAGGATTCTCTGAGAAGGTCAGTGATACCATGCTTCAGGCTCGTGAATACCTTTTTATTGGTGTGATTTGAAGGGCTTCTCTTGGAGCAGAGTAAGGGTTCCTCGAATTTTGGCTTTTCTTAAAGAGGGCCTGGAGAAGGGTTTGTCAGTCAGTACTCTGAAGGGTCAGATTTTTGCACTGTCTATTCTTTTGCACAAACTTTTGGCAGATTTGCCAGATGTCCAATCTTTTGTTCAGGCCTTGGTGAGGATCAGGCCTGTGTTTAAACCTGTTACTCCTCCATGGAGCCTTAATCTTGTTCTTAGGGTTTTGCAGCAGGCTTCGTTTGAGACAATGCATTCTCTTGATTTTAAATTGTTATCTTGGAAGGATTTGTTTCTTGTTGCTCTTTTTTCTGCTCGCAGAGTTTCTGAACATTCGGCTCTGCACTGTGATTTCTCCTTACCTTGTTTTTTATGCTTATAAGACGGTCCTCCCCACTAAGCTGGGATTTCTTCCAAGTGTGGTGTCGGATCGCAATATTAATCAGGAAATTGTTGTTTCTTCTTTTTGTCCCTATCCTTCTTCACATAAGGAACGTCTTTTGCATAACTTGGATGTTGTACGTGCTCTAAAATTTTACCTTCAAGCCACTAAGGATTTTCGGCAGACTTCTGGCTTATTTGTTGTTTTCTCGAAGGGTCAGAAGGCCACTTCTACCACTCTTTCTCTCTGGTTGAGAAGTGTTATCCGTTTAGCTTATGAGACAGCTGGACAACAGCCTCCTGAGAGAATTACGGCTCATTCCACTAGGACTGTTTCCTCTTCCTGGGCTTTCTGTGGAACAAATTTGCAAGGCAACCACATGGTCCTCTATACATACTTTTTCCAAATTCTACAGATTTGATACTTTTGCATCGGCTGAGGCTTCCTTTGGGAGAAAGGTTGTTCAAGCGGTGGTGCCTTCGGTTTAACTCTGCCTGTCTTGTTCTCTCTCCCTTTCATTCTGTGTCCTCTAGCTTGGGTATTGGCTCCCACTAGTAATTGGAATTAATCGTGGGCTCTCCATGCCATAGCAAAGAAAACAAAATTTATGCTTACCTGATAAATTTATTTACAGGCATGGAGAGTCCACGACCTGCCCTTGTTTAAATTCAGACAACCGTTTTTTTGTACAAACCTCAGGCACCTCTATACCCTTGTATTCTCTTCCTTTTCCGTTTCCCTTCGGCCGAATGAGGGGGGGATTATGGGTAAGGGAAGTGATACTTAACAGCTCTGCTGGGGTGCTCTTTACCTCCTCCTGCTGGCCAGGAGTGAATATCCCACTAGTAATTATGAATTGTGGACTCTCCATGCCTGGAAAGAAATACATTTATCAGGTAAGCATAAATTTTGTTTTTATGATTCAGACAGAACGTGATTTTAAACAACGTTCTCCAATTTACTTTGTTCTCTTGGAATCCTTTATTGAAAAGCATACCTAGGTAGGCTCACAAGCAGCTATGCACTACTTGGAGCAGTGATTGGTGGCTGCACATATATGACTATTGCCATTGGCTCACCTGGTGTGTTTAACTAGCTCCCGTAGGGCATTGCTGCTTCTGAGCCTACCTTGGTTTCCTCTTCAACAAAGGATACCAAAAGAACAAAGCAATTTGATAACAGAAGCAAAATGGAAAGTTGTTTAAAGTTGCAAATTCTTACTGAATCATAAACTTTTAATTTTACTGTCCCTTTCGGATAATTCCGGATAATGCGTTTAATCCTCTCATTTTAATGATAATTGTACGACATGTTTCTTCCAGTTGGTCAGTGTGATTCCTGCAATCACTTTCTAGGACTATTTGTGAGTCAGAAAATCTTCTAGATTTGCATGAGACTTCATTGCCCCCTGGTTATGTAGGAAAACAGACTTTACTTCATAGGAGAAAGCTTGTAATTCTAGTTGATCGATGATATCCAAGGTTCATGACCTTATCCATCTTTACCTACGACTCTGTATAAGCAAATTGTTTGAAAGAGGAGGGTTCCAATTGCCAGTTCAGTTACTAAAAGTAACTGAAATAACCTAATATAATAATTTAGACTCTGGTATTTACTCAAGAAATGGTGAATTTAAAGGGGTCATTTATGGTCCCAATCAGCACAAGAAACTAATTATTGGAGAACAAACTACCTAGGAAAAATGACTTATTCTTATATTTTCTTTTTTGTTTTTATCAATTTCATTGAAAATATTATGAACATTAGAAATGTAAATCTGTAAAAAAAAAAAAAAAAAAGTATATAGCATAACAAACAAATCCAACATTGTGAGAGTAAAACCATAATACAAAATATATGAGTTTAGACATTGAGTTGCAGTTGCAATATCAGGAAATAATTTGGTTAGTGTTTCGGATTTTGCTCGCGCGCAAACGTTTTACTTTCAACTTGCAATACATGTGCTACCCAACGTATGCAAAAAAGCTTACTTTTAGCAAAGTTTACGCTCGAGTGAAAGCGCTAAATAGTGCCCCACTTGTAATATGGCTCTTAATGTATTTTAATAAAACCACTAAACAGATGTGTGTGTGTATATATATATATATATTACAGTGATTTTTTTTTTAATATAGTTTCATTCATGTAGTGAATAGCACTTAAAGGGACACTGAACCCAAATTTTTTCTTTCGTGATTCAGATAGAGCATGCAATTTTAAAGAACTTTCTAATTTACTCCTATTATCAAATGTTCTTTATTCTCTTGGTATCTTTATTTGAAATGCAAGAATGTACGTTTAGATGCCGGACCATTTTTGGTGAACAACCTGGGTTGTTCTTGCTGATTGGTGGAGAAATTTACCCACCAATAAACAAGTGCTGTCCAGAGTACTGAACCAATAAAAGCTTAGATGAATTTTTTTCAAATAAAGATAGCAAGAGAACGAAGAAAAATTGATAATAGGAGTAAATTAGAAAGTTGATTACAATTGCATGCTCTATCTGAATTACAAAATAAAAAAATTGGGTTCAGTGTCCCTTTATGCATTTTAGAACGGAAAAGCTGCTTCTAATTTTCTGTTGCAATTTTCAGGATATTTATTCAGTAATATGACTAATTTCAATTGTATAAAAAGCTGTATCAAAATGATTAACTTCTGAAATAAAATTCAAGATGCACATAATGTAGACCTAGGCTAAACTCTCTGAAACACGTTCCACTGCAACACTCTGTATGTATTTACTACACAAACATTACACACAACATTATACAGACCAGGACTGACCATAAGGCATACAGGGCATTTGCCTAGGGGGTCAGGGCCAGTTGTGGGCCTGGGCTGGTTGTCTTAGCCAGTGGTGGACCTAATGACCAGAGGGCCCTGGTGCAATATTTTCTTTATTTGGGCCCCACTCACCCATAACCCAGCTGATGACAATGCGGACCCCTCATAAAGCATAACAAGTCATTTGGAACACATTCAGGGGAAATACATTTTACAGATTTTAAAGATTTTTTTTAACTAAATATTTTTAAGGAACATGTAACTGTTTCTTCAACCTTATATAGATTTCCTCAATACCACCTGAAACAAGAATCCATATACAATACTGAGTTTATTTCAAAACCAATCTGATGTGGAGACTGCTTGGCTTTTCAAAGCTACAGCTAAAGGACTTTATTGCTTTAATGTATTGCATTGAGTGTTCTTATGAAGTGACAGGCATAAATTCCATGTGAATTATAACCATCTGATTTCCAGTGAGAACTCAGCATTTCTTACAATGTGTTACAGATTTCTCTGGCAGCCAAGTCAGGGTTTATGCCTTTCAGTTTAATGAATCTGCTAACCAGTGTCTGGCCAAACACACCGCCTGGTGTGCAGAGGTCTAAGTAAGCACCAAGTCATCCTGCAGGCGCTCCTAGGCGTAGTTATCCCATGTACACCACAGCTTTATAATGGATTCCGCCATGTCTAATAGACAGCATATCCACTGTCATCGAGCTACGGCTAGCAGGATCTAAAAACGTCAGCAAGAAAATGACTACTATGAAAACCACTGCACTACTGCTTTACGGTGACGCTCATTTACACAAAGATCAACTCCCTCTGCGGGCCCTAGGTATACAACTTTGTATACATACTGTCTATAAAGACATTAATATATATACAGTCATGGCCAAACATATTGGCACCCCTGCATTTCTGTCAGATAATGCACCACTTCGCCCAGAAAATTCTTGCAATTTCAAATGTTTAGGCATTCTCATGTATATTTCTTTCGTTTGTATTGGTATGACACAAAAAGTGGAGAAAAAAAAGCCAAATCTGACACATTCCACGCAAAACTCCAAAAATGGACTGGACAAAATTATTGGCACCCTCAGTTTAATATTCGGTAGCACACCCCATTGAAAAAATAACTGAAGTCAATTGCTTGCTGTAACCTCCTCTCTACTGGAATTTTGGACCAATCTTCTTTCTCCAAATGCTCCAGGTCTCTCAGATTGGAAGGGTTCCTTTTCCCAACTGCTGTTTTGAGATCTCTCCACAGGTGCTCTTTGGGATTGGGATCTGGACTCATTGCGAGCCAGTTCAGTACTCTCCAGCACTTTGTCTTAAACCATTTCTGGGTCCTTTTTGACGTTTGCTTTGGGCCATTGTCCTGCTGTAAGACCCATGACCTCTGACGGAGACCCAACTTTCTGACACTGGCCCTACATTACACGGAATTCTTTGTTAGTCTTCAGATTTCATAATGCAATTCACACAGTCAAGACATCCAGTACCTGAAGCAGCAAAGCAAACCCAAAACATCAGTGAACCTCCACTATGTTTGACTGTAGGGACTGTATTTTTTTCTTTAATAGCCTCATTTCTTTTCCTGAAAACAGTAGAATGATAGGCTTTACCAAAAAGCTGTAATTTTGTTTAATCTGTAAACAGCACATTCTCCCAAAAGGATTTTGGCTTCCTCAGGTAAGCTTTGGCAAACTCCAATCTGGCTTTTTTATGTTTCTGTGTCAGCAGTGGGGTCCTCCTGGGTCTCCTACCATAGCGTCCCTTTTTATTCAGATGGCGACATATTGTGCGAGCTGACACATTTGTTCCCTGTGCCTGAAGGTCAGCTTGAATTTGTCTGGAAGTTGATCGAGGTTCTTTATCCACTATTCGAAAAATCCTTTGTTGCAATCTTTGATCAATTTTTCTCTTTTGTCCACATCCAGGGAGATTAGCTACAGTGCCATGGGCTGTAAACTTCTTGACAATGTTGCGCACATTGGACACAGAAACATTAAGATCTCTGGAGATGGACTTGTGACCTTGAGATTGTCCATGCTTTTCCACAATTATCATCAGATAATTCTTTGCTGCTCTTTCTCTGCTCCATTCTCAGTGTGACCTACAGAGACACACAACAGAAAGGTTGAGTACATTTTCCACCATTTTAACTTGTTGCCGGTGTGATTTCTTTATTGTCAGCACCTGTTAATTGACACTGGTGAATTTAATTACAAATTACAGGAGCATCAAAAACTTGGAATGCAATTATTTCTTACAGAGTTTTGCGTGGAATGTGTCAGAATTGTTTTTTTTTCTCCACTTTTTGTGTCATACCAATACACACAAAATAAATAAACATGAGAGAGATAGATAGATAGATGTGCATTTATCTCTGTACTACATAAGGTTATGTACAGACACAGTTTCTCTATATACAACTATGCTGCCATGTTTTATGAAATTCCTGAGCACTTAACAAATCACTCATACATTGTTATAGGCTTTGACACTGAGCACAACTTCCCAGTATCACTTGGCTAAGCTGCGGATCGAGCATCTCTAGCTCTGTGCGTGGCCCCATTCGTCACCCAAAGGGCGGGCCTGTTGGTTTTATATATGTATATATAGATATTTAGGATCTTACTATATACTAAATCTGTATAGTCCCAATATACTAGTTCTGTATACACCTATGATTTGTATATACCTGTCATATTAGTTTTCTATGTTCTCACCTTACCAGCTGACTATGTACCAAGTACACTAGCTCAGTATACTGACCACATTAGCTGTGTGTGTATACACAGTTCATCTACATTGTATGTAGTCATTACACTAGCTCTTTGTGTGCTTGCCATATTGTATGTCAATTCATTAGTATTTTTAAATAGATCTTCTAGGCCTCTTGTGTAAAGCATCTGTGTCTCTGCCATCATGTTTCCTCTTCACTTTTTACTTTGGTTTTGAAGTAGCTAAAAGTAGGGCTGAAATGCATAGACCAACATAGATGTCATGTGCTCACTATATAGCTGTTTTTACTAAAGTACCCATAATTAGTGATGTCGCAAATAGCTTCACCGGCGAATAGTTCCCGGCGAACATAGCTTGTTCGCGTTCGCCACGGCAGGCGAACATATGCGATGTTCGATCCGCCCCCTATTCGTCATCATTGAGTAAACTTTGACCCTGTATCTCAGTCTGCAGACACATTTCAGCCAATCAGCAGCAGACACTCGCTCCTGGACAGCAGCCATTTTAGATTCATTCTGATCCTGCATTCTTAGTGAGAGGAGGGATAGTGTAGCTGCTGCTGATTTTATAGGGAAATTGATAGCTAGGCTAGTGTATTCAGTGTCCACTACAGTCCTGAAGGACTCATCTGATCTCTGCTGTAAGGACAGCACCCCAAAAAGCCCTTTTTAGGGCTAGAACATCATTTTTTTTGTTTTCTTTTGCCTGTGTAATTTTGACTGTGAAACATCAGTCTGCTAGTGTAATCTAATTGCAGTTGCCTGCCTGCAGTGCCACCACTCATATCTGTTGTAACAGTAGTGTAAATTTAAAAGAAAAAATTTTTTTTGACTGTGAAACATCAGTCTGCTAGTGTAATCTAATTGTAGTTGCCTGCCTGCCAGCGTGTGTGCCAGGCCCACTTGCCAACTAGTGCCACCACTCATATCTGTTGTAACAGTAGTGTAAATTTAAAAAAAAAAAACTTTTTTGACTGTGAAACATCAGTCTGCTAGTGTAATCTAATTGTAGTTGCCTGCCTGCCAGCATGTGTGCCAGGCCCACTTACCAACTAGTGCCACCACTCATATCTGTTGTAACAGTAGTGTAAATTAAAAAAAAAAAACTTTTTTGACTGTGAAACATCAGTCTGCTAGTGTAATCTAATTGCAGTTGCCTGCCTGCTAGCATGTGTGCCAGGCCCACTTGCCCAGTGCCACCACTCATATCTGGTGTAACAGTAGTGTAAATAATTTAATTGTCAGACTCACAGCGTATACTGTGCCCACTTGCCCAGTGCCACCACTCATATCTTGTTTAATAGTAGTGTAAGTGTACATTTAAAAAAATAAAAACTTTTTGGACTGTCAAACATCAGTCTGCTTTTTTGTGTCAGGCTCACAGCGTATACTGTGCCCACTTGCCCAGTGCCACCACTCATATCTTGTTTAATAGTAGTGTAAGTGTACATTTAAAAAAAAATAACAGAGTCAGGCCACCCCGCAGGTGCCGTCGTGGTTGTGGTGCTGTGATTCCCTTTGGCCATAGAATAATGCCCAGTGTTCCGAGGCCACGTCCCATGAACTCAAAAAGTTCTGAGGAGGACATAGTTGACTTTTTAACACAGGACACCCAATCTTCTATAGCTTCCGCTCCAAACATTGATGCACCATCCTCCTCCAGCTTATCTTCGGGCACCTCTCAAGTTACCACCACTCGCCTGCCAATGCCATTTGCAACCTGTGCCAAAAGAAACTGAGTCGTGGAAAGTGCAACACCCACCTAGGTACAACTGCTTTGCGAAGGCACATGATCGCACATCACAAATGCCTATGGGATCAACACATGAGTAGAAGCAGCACACAAACTCAAAGCCGCCATCCTCCTCCTGGTCCAGCATCTTCAGCCACGTCAACCACTGCTGTCCTCCTTGCCCCCTCTCAACCATCCGCCACTCCGTCTCTCTTACGGAGCAGTTCCTGCTCATCTGCCCACAGTCAGGTGTCTGTCAAGGACATGTTTGAGCGTAAGAAGCCAATGTCACAAAGTCACCCCCTTGCCCGGCGTCTGACAGCTGGCTTGTCTGAACTCTTAGCCCACCAGCTTTTACCATACAAGCTGGTGGAGTCTGAGGCGTTCAAAAAATTTGTAGCTATTGGGACACCGCAGTAGAAGGTACCCGGCCGAAATTTCTTTGCACAAAAGGCAATCCCCAACCTGTACTCGATTGTGCGAAAGGAAGTAATGGCATGTCTGGCACACAATGTTGGGGCAAGGGTCCATATGACCACTGATAGCTGGTCTGCAAAGCATGGTCAGGGCAGGTATATCACCTACACTGCACATTGGGTAAACCTGCTGACGGCTGCCAAGCATGGAATGCGTGGCTCTGCAGAGGAGGAGTTGGTGAAACTGCCACGACTTGCAGGCAGGCCTGCTGCCACCTCCTCTACTCCTCCTACTCCATCCTCTTCCATAACCTCCTCGGCTGAGTCCTCTTCTGCTGCTGCATCTTGCTCCACATCAACGGCACCCCCCCAGCTCCGCAGGTACTATTCCACATCCCGGATACAGCAGTGTCACGCCGTCTTGGGGTTGACTTGCCTGAAAGCAGAGAGTCACACTAGACCAGCACTCCTGTCTGCCCTGAACGCACAGGTGGATCAGTGGCTGACTCCGCACCACCTGGAGATCGGCAAAGTGGTTTCTGACAACAGAAGTAATTTGGTGGCGGCATTGAAATTGGGCAAGTTGACACATGTGCCGTGCATGGCACATGTGTGTAATCTGATCGTACAGCGCTTTGTGTATAAGTACCCAGGCTTACAGGACGTCCTGAAGCAGGCCAGGAAGGTGTGTGGCCATTTGAGGCGTTCCTACACGGCCATGGCGCATTTTTCCGATATCCAGCGCGAAACAACATGCCAGTGAGGCGCTTGATTTGCGACAGCCCGACACGTTGGAATTCAACACTCCAAATGTTCGACCGCCTGCTCCAACAGGAAAAAGCCGTTAACGAGTATTTGTATGACCAGGGTGCTAGGACAGCCTTTGCGGAGCTGGGAATTTTTTTGCCACGTTACTGGGCGCTCATGCGCAATGCCTGTAGGCTCATGCGTCCTTTTGAGGAGGTGACAAACCTAGTCAGTCGCACCGAAGGCACCATCAGCGACATCATACCATTTGTTTTCTTCCTGGAGCGTGCCCTGCAAAGAGTGCTGGATCAAGCCGTAGATGAGCGTGAAGAGGAAGAGTTGTGGTCACCATCACCACCAGAAACAGCTTTATCAGCATCGCTTGCTGGACCTGCGGCAACGCTGGAAGAGGATTGTGAGGAAGAGGAGTCAGAGGAGGAATGTGGCTTTGAGGAGGAGGAGGGAGACCAACCACAACAGGCATCCCAGGGTGCTCGTTGTCACCTATCTGGTACCCGTGGTGTTGTACGTGGCTGTGGGGAAGAAGATACATTCAGTGACATCACTGAGGATGAGGAACGGGACATGAGTAGCTCGGCATCCAACCTTGTGCAAATGGGGTCTTTCATGCTGTCGTGCCTGTTGAGGGACCCTCGTATAAAAAAGCTGAAGGAGAAGGACCTGTACTGGGTGTCCACGCTACTAGACCCCCGGTATAAGCATAAAGTGCCAGAAATGTTACCGAATTACAACAAGTCGGAAAGGATGCAGCATTTCCAAAATAAATTAAAAAGTATGCTTTACACAGCGTATAAGGATGATGTCACAGCACAACGTGAATCTAACAGGGGAAGAGCTGAAAGTAATCCTCCGACTCCCACGACCACGCCGGCAAGGATTGAGGACATGTGGAGCTTTTTAACTCCTATGCATCGCCACAGCCCTTCGGGGTCCACGCTCAGAGAACGACTCGATTGACAGGTAGCAGACTACCTCGCCTTAACTGCAGATCTCGACACTCTGAGGAGCGATGAACCCATTGACTACTGGGTGTGCAGGCTTGACCTGTGGCCTGAGCTATCCCAATTTGCAATTGAACTTCTGGCCTGCCCTGCTTCAAGTGTCCTGTCAGAAAGGACCTTCAGTGCAGCAGGAGGTATTGTCACTGAGAAGAGAAGTCGCCTAGGTCAAAAAAGTCTAGATTACCTCACCTTTATTAAGATGAATGAGGGATGGATCCCGAAGGGACTGACATTGGGCGATACATTCGAGTAAAAAAGGCCTGATGAGATGAGCTGCCTTGGGCTAAAAATGGTCCACACGCTGCTGTATTTTATCTTCAAATGCCGGTTCAAGCCGCAATGTTTTAAGGCACTTTCTGCCTGGGAAACAAACAACAATTTTTCTGTCTATCAAATCTATCTATCTCGTGGCCGGACTGTTTTGTGACAGCCACTTGTGTTTCGGCCAAATGTCCATCGGACAAATGTCCGTCGGATAAAAGTCCGGCCACGATTGCACGCGCAGTGCCCCAAATTTGAAGTAGGAGGACCAACCAAGCATCTTTTTCCATCTCCCGGTTCCTAAAATCCATGCCATATACACGTCCCCTGGCGCCGCAACTGCCTCTGGGAACCTTACCATGGGTCCCAGACCGCACATCTTGTAATTCTCTATCTGGGAAATTATATATCTATCAAATCTATCTATCGTATCTATCAAATGTATATTGCATCTATTGATCTATCTATCTATCTATCTATCTATCTATCAAATCTATCTATCTCGTGGCCGGACTGTTTTTTGTGACAGCCACTTGTGTTTCGGCCAAATGTCCGTCAGACAAATGTCCGTTGGTCAAATGTCCGTCGGCTAAAAGTCCAGCCATGATTGCACGCGCAGTGCCCCAAATTTGACGTAGGAGGACCGACCAAGCATCTTTTTCCATCTCCCAGTTCCTAAAATCCATGCCATATACACCTCCCCCGATAGGGGGAGTAACAGGTATTAAACTGATCAGAATAGTACTGCTTAACACACCACTTATATCTGGTGGCACAGTAGATTGCACGCGCAGTGCCCCAAATTTGAAGTAGGAGGACCGACCAAGCATCTTTTTCCATCTCCCGGTTCCTAAAATCCATGCCATATACATGTCCCCTGGCGCCGCAACTGCCTCTGGGAACCTTACCATGGGTCCCAGACCGCACGTATTGTAATTTTCTGTCTGGGAAATTATATATCTATCAAATCTATTTATTTATCTATCAAATTTATCAAACTATCTATCGTATCTATCAAATGTATATTGCATCTATTGATCTATCTAATCTATCTATCTCGTGGCCGGACTGTTTTGTGACAGCCACTTGTTTCGGCCAAATGTCCATCGGCCAAATGTCCATCGGCTAAAAGTCCGGCCACGATTGCACGTGCAGTGCCCCAAATTTGAAGTAGGAGGACCGACCAAGCATCTTTTTCCATCTTCTGGTTCCTAAAATCCATGCCATATACACCTCCCCCGATAGGGGGAGTAACAGGTATTAAACTGATCAGAATAGTACTACTTAACACACCACTCATATCTGGTGGCACAGTAGATTGCACGCGCAGTGCCCCAAATTTGAAGTAGGAGGACCGACCAAGCATCATTTTCCATCTCCCGGTTACTAAAATCCATGCCATATACACGTCCCCTGGCGCCATAACTGCCTCTGGGAACCTTACCATGGGTCCCAGACCGCACATCTTGTAATTTTCTGTCTGGGAAATTATATATCTATCAAATCTATCTATTTATCTATCAAATCTATCTATCTATCTATCGTATCTATCAAATGTATATTGCATCTATTGATCTATCTTATCTATGTATCTATCAAATCTATCTATCTCATGGTTGTGCAAATGGATTGTTTGCGGTTGTTTGCGGTGCGTTAAACAGGGAGTTTGGTCTGTCACTGTGAAGCGGGCGTAACCCTTACACTACCTGATCGATACAACATCATACCTGATGTTTTAAAGCACGTTATTCCAAACAATTTAGGAATGTTAGGTGATTTATGCCCTTTATGGATTAAAACCAGACTCTGCATCAACTATGTAATTTTCCGTGGGAGTTTTTCCATGGATCCCCCTCCGGCATGCCACAGTCCAGGTGTTAGTCCCCTTGAAACAACTTTTCCATCACTATTGTGGCCAGAAAGAGTCCCTGTGGGTTTTAAAATTCACCTGCCTATTGAAGTCAATGGCGGTTCGCCCATTCGCGAACAGTTGCGGAAGTTCGAGTCCGTCGTTCGCGAATGTAAAATTTTCAGTTCGCGACATCACTACCCATAATAACATAATACATGTCCATATGAAATAATAATATAACCCATTATTAAAAATGTTAAATGTTTCTATTTCTATATGTTTAAAAACACTAGTATGTAAGAATCTAACTTAGATGTCAATTAAAATGTTTATTTAATATTTTCAATTTATTTGCATATCTTTTGCAACTGAGTCAATCACATAAGCAAAACAATTTGAGTTAGAGTTATTGAGCTAATTTTTCTTCTAAATACTACCATGTTGCCAGGGAAGTCTTTAATATTGACTGGGCCCTGGGCAAACATTCCCCTGCCCCCCCGCCCATGCAATTTCACTCTCCACCCCAAAAACAACTAAATCAATTTATTTTATATATTATATTTTTTAAAGTGATTAGCCCAGCAGTGGATTATCCACTGTTGAGCTAATCATTTTCAAAAAAATATGAAATAAATTGCAATATGTGAAACTGGACCTAAGCAGTACTAATAAGTAAATAAATATATCAATTCCTCCACTGCTGATTAATTTAAAATATTTACTAATTAATTAATTAAATGTTGTTTAATTTGCACAGTAAAAATCAGTCTACAGGGCCCCGGTGCAAGAATTTATTTTGGGCCCCCCTAAAAGCATCTCACCAGTTTTGGGATATTCACTACATATTTATTGTTTAGACAGCCACTGTACAGCAAAATGACCACTTTCATGAATACCAAGGGAATGCCTAACATAACAAACTCCCCTAACCCATATACACACACACTCTCCAGAGCATACACATATACATGTACACACACTACAGAGCACACACATATACATGTACACGCACACTCTCCAGAGCATACACATATACACGCACACTCTCCAGAGCATACACATATACATGTACACACACTACAGAGCACACACATATACATGTACACACACACTCTCCAGAGCATACACATATACATGTACACGCACACTCTCCAGAGCATACACATATACATGTACACGCACACTCTCCAGAGCATACACATATACATGTACACACACTACAGAGCACACACATATACATGTGCATACACATATACATGTACACGCACACTCTCCAGAGCACACACATATACATGTACACACACTACAGAGCACACACATATACATGTACACGCACACTCTCCAGAGCATACACATATACATGTACACGCACACTCTCCAGAGCATACACATATACATGTACACACACTACAGAGCACACACATATACATGTACACGCACACTCTCCAGAGTATACACATATACATGTACACGCACACTCTCCAGAGCATACACATATACATGTACACACACTACAGAGCACACACATATACATGTACACGCACACTCTCCAGAGCATATACATGTACACACACACTCTCCAGAGCATACATATATACATGTACACGCACACTCTCCAGAGCATACACATATACATGTACACGCACACTCTCCAGAGCATACACATATACATGTACACGCACACTCTCCAGAGCATACACATATACATGTACACACACTACAGAGCACACACAAATTTATGTACACACTCTATATAATCCAATATTAAAAATACAATGTATGTGTGCCTCAAGATGGAAGAGAGCAGTGTCTGCAGCTGCACAGATGTTCAAATCCTCACGTGCCTGCCGCTCCAGCTTTCTGCTGCATGCGCCTACAGTATGCCCTACCCTGAACAATCCCCACCACCAGAGCAGTTACCTGGTAACAGTGGTAACCCCAGCAGAACCTTTTCTTATACAGTATGATTGGTTGGATGCCGAGTTAGGGCTTAGCATTCAGTGCTGCACAGTGCACACCTAAAACAGCACATGGCACTAGCTTGGCATGTCACATGATCCCAGCACGGTCTGGCACAATTTCTCACAAATAAATATAAGCAGAGAACTTTTGACTGTGACAGTATTAGGACTGACATCAGCAGTCCGGCATGACTCTTGGGCCCCACAACAAACACTGGGCCCTGGGCAGCTGCCCCTTTTGCCCTGTGTTAAAGGCGGCCCTGCATGTTGCAAATGAAAATAGGGAATGATATGCTTTACAAGTGCATGGAAATGTCATCACTGTTAAACAGAATGAGAAAATGTGTAAATAAAAAAATATTTTAGGTTTTTCACCTCAACCTTAACACCACCAATGAAACTCTGCCTATGAAGACTTTCACTGTTAACAAGTAATTGTTAAATTTACACCAAACACGCAAACTACCCCTCTGTAAGTAGTGGCCATGTTTGTACATATCTGGTTAAATGCTTCTATTTGGACTTTCAATGGTCTGTTTTTGTAGAACAGAGGTCATAAAAGCAGACCAGATTTACACAATTTTGATTCTTTGCTATTACATTTTTAGTTTTCTGCTTCAGGGCTACTTTTTTTTGACAAACTGTTCACGCTTTAACTTGTCTTTAAGAGTTGAGCTGATAACAAGTTTTTTCTTGCCTCACAGGTCAGATTCTGGAAAACATTCCTAATCCCTTTAACACTTTAAGAGGGCCACAAGTATGCATTAGTGAGGGTCAAATGTATTCTTGTTGTTATTGCTTATTTCACACAGAGATTTCACAGGCTTTTATTTTGGCAACACAATTGGATCAATGTTTAATCTGGCAAATGAAGAAAAAATGTTTCATGGCTGTGTCTTGTATGAACAGGAATCCAGAAGCATTTCATTCAGGACAGGCTTGGATAAATATATTGCTGACACTATTATTTCTTGCATTTTATTTGATATGTTTTGGCACATACTTGGTTTGTATAGTTTATTACAGATTAACACTTAGGAGTATTACTTGTAGCGACAACTCTTAATCAAACAGACAACCAGTTAAAGTAGTTGTTTTATAGTAGCGTTCTATAATATTTGGGATATACATATGGTTAAATACATATGGTTATTCCCAAGATTACATATAATTACAATATTTTAGCCAAATGGATAGAATAGATGGGTGTTGGTTTGAATATGTTGTCAGAACCTATGCTTGTGTGTTTCAGTATTCAGGTGTTTATTAGAAGTTATTTCTTATATAAACAAAATGTACTTCTTTATTAAACAAACTTTTTTTTAAGTAATAATGATGTTTATAAAAGATTTTTATAGCAAATTGAATGTAGATTGAGTGTCACTTGTACATAAAGGAAGCTCTTCATCTGAAGTCAAGTGGACGCAAGCTCCTTCTAGGTATGCACACATGATGATACCCTTGCTGCCTTACAGTTTATATTTAAACTTAAAGTTTTCTCATAATTTCACAAGTTACTCCTGGTGTATATTTGCTCAGACTTTGTGTCTAACACTTATTCAACTTCTGTTTGGGTGGGAAGATTCAGGGATGGAAGTACCTGTGGAGCAACAAGTAAAGTGGTACCAGGGTCAAGTGCTGAGAGGGGGCCCATAGCAGACAGTCTATACATAGATGTGTGGACTGTCTATGTGGGGATTATCTTTGTATAGATACTCATCATCATTATACTGCAAAGCATACTCACTAGTGTATAGATCCTCACATGTTATACAAAACAGTGTACTCAGGGTAAAGTGTATAGAAAGTTGCACCATTATGCACAGTGTGTTTAATCCCAGTGTATACATACTCAGTATCAATCTTAATTGTAGCATGCACATTATCAGTATATTAGTATATGTATGCATCTGTATATGTGTGTGTGTGCGTAAATATAAATATATATATATATATATATATATACCCTCTGTTGCAAAGTGCAAATCTTTACAATTTTTCCTTGATTTATCAAATCATGTGAAGAAAAGAGTTCTCCAAAAGGAAAAGGTAAATAACCCGTTCAGAGGCTTCTGAGCTCAATTTTTAATTCAGTTTGTGCAGGTACAGTATATACTGACCGCAGTTTACTGCACTTAAGGTCCCACCTGCACGTGTGAGCACTTTGTTACCTTATCAGCCCTGTATAGACCAACCAAGATCCAGGTACTGTGTTTCAAGGTCCCAGCTGCATAACACACCATTCATTCTTAAAAACAACCTTGTCTTTACTTGCCACTGCTCACCTCATATCTCTGACCGTTAGCAGTCACTCCTCATCCGTACACACAACTTACATATAACATCCGTACACACAACATACATATAACATCCGTACACACAACATACATATAACATCCGTACACACAACATACATATAACATCCGTACACACAACTTACATATAACATCCGTACACACAACATACATATAACATCCGTACACACAACTTACATATAACATCCGTACACACAACATACATATAACATCCGTACACACAACTTACATATAACATCCGTACACACAACATACATATAACATCCGTACACACAACATACATATAACATCCGTACACACAACATACATATAACATCCGTACACACAACATACATATAACATCCGTACACACAACTTACATATAACATCCGTACACACAACATACATATAACATCCGTACACACAACTTACATATAACATCCGTACACACAACATACATATAACATCCGTACACACAACATACATATAACATCCGTACACACAACATACATATAACATCCGTACACACAACTTACATATAACATCCGTACACACAACATACATATAACATCCGTACACACAACATACATATAACATCCGTACACACAACATACATATAACATCCGTACACACAACATACATATAACATCCGTACACACAACATACATATAACATCCGTACACACAACATACATATAACATCCGTACACACAACTTACATATAACATCTGTACACACAACTTACATATAACATCCGTACACACAACATACATATAACATCCGTACACACAACATACATATAACATCCGTACACACAACATACATATAACATCCGTACACACAACTTACATATAACATCCGTACACACAACATACATATAACATCCGTACACACAACTTACATATAACATCCGTACACACAACATACATATAACATCCGTACACACAACATACATATAACATCCGTACACACAACTTACATATAACATCCGTACACACAACATACATATAACATCCGTACACACAACATACATATAACATCCGTACACACAACATACATATAACATCCGTACACACAACATACATATAACATCCGTACACACAACATACATATAACATCCGTACACACAACATACATATAACATCCGTACACACAACTTACATATAACATCCGTACACACAACTTACATATAACATCCGTACACACAACATACATATAACATCCGTACACACAACATACATATAACATCCGTACACACAACATACATATAACATCCGTACACACAACTTACATATAACATCCGTACACACAACATACATATAACATCCGTACACACAACATACATATAACATCCGTACACACAACATACATATAACATCCGTACACACAACATACATATAACATCCGTACACACAACATACATATAACATCCGTACACACAACATACATATAACATCCGTACACACAACATACATAAACACACACCATTATAAAGAGAAGCATGTATATTATATGACCCCTCTGTCCTTCTGTTGAGTTGAGTTTAAGGTGCAGTCTATCCTTGAGTCTCATATTTTTTGGGGGAAGCATAAATATTTTATTCAGTGGAAATGCTAAGGTCCTGAGGAGAGGCAGTGGAAATTATCTGCCAATGTGCAGGTTCCTAAGCGCATTTATGCTGATAACATTTTGGCATTAGGGCACTGAGGTGGTTTTACAGGTTTATGTGACAGTACCCTAAGAAACGCATACATTCCAGTCTCTACTTCATGCCTCAGGGTGTGAAGCTTTCAAATAAGGGTGTGAACCCCCATTAGACATTCCCATCTAATAAACATTAAACCATACCAAATGTTCTACCCAAAACTACCCCTTAACCTTTTAAAGCTGTTATGCCGCTCTATTCGATCATAATTAGACTGGGCTTTAAAGCTGTTATGACGGAATAGAACGTCACAGCTAACGGCTGTCCTAAAGCCTTCTGTGCTGTCAGGATTTGATCGCGGTTTGGAGGGCGTTCCTAGGGTTGTAGGGACGCCCCCCAGACGCGATCCAATAATTGAAATCTTGCGATCGTATGCACGATCACGTGGTTTCAATTTGTTTACATCAGAACAGTTGTTCCGATGTAGGCACTTTAGCCCTGACACGAAAGGTTAAAGGGACAGTCTACCCTAGAACTGTTATTGTTTTAAAAGATAGATAATCCCTTTATCACCCATTCCCCAGTTTTGCATAACCAACAGTTATATTAATATATACTTTTTACCTCTGTGATTACATTGTATCTAGAAACCGTCTTCCAGCCCCCTGATCACATGACTGTGACTGTTTATTATCTATTGTCTTGCAATTAGCATTGTGTTGTGCTAGATCTTAAAGGGACAGTATACTGTAAAATAGTTTTCCCTTAATTGCTTTTTTTACCAACTGCAGAGTAAAAAATGTATGAAAATTAGCTTTTTAAGATTTATTTGTGTAAATTAAAGCTCTGTTTTTGTGTTTTGAAGCCACAACCTAATAAAATGGATTGAGCTTGTAGGTATAATCAGATCTCATTAGTGTATCACATTGTGTACATAAACATGTTTCTTTATCTTATATCTGTCCATAAAACAATCACCAGTACTTGGAGAGAACAATGGAAAATCAACATTTTATTACCTTATCTCTGTTATATCGCACTGGGAGTGTAATTTCTTCTGCTGGCTGTGTTTACAAAGCTTATCTATAGCTGGTACGCGCGGCGACAAACATTCAGAATAGGTGGGGATACCACATGCTAAATCAATTATTTAAAATGCCAATATAAGGGTAAAGGATCTACTTGTAAACAATTTAATACACTCCAGCAGGTAAAGTGGATCATTGGGAACAAATTAAAGGGGAGAACATTTTTGAGTAAACTGTCCCTTTAAATAACTCCCTGTGCCTGTACACAGTGTTATCTATATGGCCCACGTGTACTTTCTGTCTCTTTGTGTTGAAAAGAGATTTAAAAAGCCTGTGATAAGAGGCAGCCCTCAAAGGCTTAGAAATTAGCATATGAGCCTACCTATGTTTAGTTTAAACTAAGAATACCAAGAGAAAAAAGCAAATTTGATGATAAAAGTAAATTGGAAAGTTGATTAAAATTAAAAGTCCTATCTGAATAATGAAAGTTTAGTTTATACTAGATTGTCCCTTTAACTTCTAAACAAAAGATACAGACACAGAGCTGGAGTAAATACCAGGCCATGGTCACTTTTATTAAAGAACGTTTATTAAACTTTAAACAGACTTTTCACAAAATCTTCTCAAAAAAGGTGGTGGAATTTGAATATCAGGTCTCTCTCTCTCTCTCTCTCTCTCTCTCTCTCTCTCTCTCTCTCTCTCTCTCTCTCTCTCTCTCTCTCTCTCTCTCTCTCTCTCTCTCTCGGTCTCTCTCTCTCTCTCGGTCTCTCTCTCTCTCTCTCTCGGTCTCTCTCTCTCGGTCTCTCTCTCTCGGTCTCTCTCTCTCTCTCGGTCTCTCTCTCTCTCGGTCTCTCTCTCTCTCGGTCTCTCTCGGTCTCTCTCGGTCTCTTTCTCTCTCGGTCTCTCTCTCTCTGTCTCTCTCTTTCTCTCTTTCTCTCTCTCTCTCTTTCTCTCTCTCTCTTTCTCTCTCTCTTTCTCTCTCTTTCCTTTTCTCTCTCTCTTTCTTTTTCTCTCTCTCTTTCTTTTTCTCTCTCTCTTTCTTTTTCTCTCTCTCTTTCTTTTTCTCTCTCTCTCTCCCAAAACAATAAAAAGTATTCCTATTCTAATACCCTTATAAAAAACCTAATCTATAATAAACTACCAAGGGCCCTTAAAAGGGCCTTTTGTAGGGCATTGCCCTAAAGTTAACTGCTCTTTTGCTACAAAACAAACCCCCCCTAACAGTATACAACCCCCCAAACCCACAAAATAAAAATAAAGTAAAACCTAATCTACCCATTGCCCTGAAAAGGGCATTTGTATGGGCATTGCCCTTAAAAGGGCATTTAGCTCTTTTGCTGCCCAAGCCCTAATCAAAAAATAAAAACGCACCCATAACGAAAAAATACATTACACAAAGCAACAAATTATCAAAAATAATAAAAATGATTCCTATTCTAATACCCATTAAAAAAAAAAAGACTCAAAATAAAAAACCTAATCTAGAATAAACTACCAATAGCCCTCAAAATGGCCTTTTGTAGGGCATTGCCCCAAGTTAAACAGCTCTTTTATCTGAAAAAAAATTACAAAGACCCACTAACAATACAAACCCCCACCCCCCCAAACCCACAAAATAAAAAATAAAAAAATATCTAAAAAACCTAATCTACCCATTGCCCTGAAAAGGGGATTTGTATGGGCATTTCCCTTAAAAGGGCATTTAGCTCTTTTGCTGCCCAAACCCTAATCTAAAAATAAAAACCCACCCCAAAACAAAAAAAATACATTACACAAAATAAACAAATTAAAAAATAATAAAAATAATTCCTATTCTAATACCCATTAAAAAAAAATACCTCAAAATAAAAAACTTAATCTAGAATAAACTACCAATAGCCCTTAAAAGGACCTTTTGTAGGGCCTTGCCCTAAGTTAAACAGCTCTTTTACCTGAATTTTTTTTTTACAAAGACCCACTAACATTACAAACCCCCCCCAAACCCACAAAATAAAAAAAAAATATCTAAAAAAACCCTAATCTACCCATTGCCCTGAAAAGGGCATTTATATGGGCATTTCCATTTAAAAGGGCATTTAGCTCTTTTGCTGCCCAAACCCTAATAAAAAAAAAAAAAAACACCCAAAAAAACTTTAAAAAAAACCTAACACTAACCCCCGTCGATCCACTTACAGTTTTTGAAGTTCCGATTTAATGATCTTCATCCAGGCGGCGAAGTCTTCATCCAGGCGGCCTCTTCTATCTTCATCCAGGCGGTGAGAAGTCTTCATTCAGGCGGAGAGAAGTCTTCATCCAGACGGCCTCTTCTATCTTCATCCAGACGGCAAGAAGTCTTCATCCAGGTGGCCTCTTCTATCTTCATCCAGGCGGCAAGAAATCTTCATCCAGACGGACTCTTCTATTTTCATCCAGGCAGCATCTTCTATCTTGATCCTGGTGGCGTGGAGCGGGCCCATCCTGAACACATCCGGCGCAAAGCATCCTCTTTATATGGTCAGCCCCGTACACTGAATCTTCAATGCAAGGGAGCCGTTTCAAAATCGTGTCCCTTGCATTCCTATTGGGTGAAAAATTTGAATCGGCCAATAGGAATTAGTGCTGCTAAAATCCTATTGGCTGTTCAAATCAGCCAATAGGATTTAAGCAGCTCTAATTCTATTGGATGATTCAAAAGAGGTTAAAGCTCCTTTTCTCTAGCCTTCTATTGTGACCCCTTGGGTGTGGCAGTTAAGGGGTTAATAGAATACTGGGGTATTTTGTGATGTGGGGGTCTGGTGATTATGGGTTTAATAGAGTAGTCGGGTATCTTGTGATGTGGGTGTTTGGCGGTTTAGGGGTTAATAGAGTAGAGGTTTTTTTGCAGTGGGCTATGTGGTGAGTTAGGGGTTCTTAGAGTAGGGGCCTTATGGCCATTCGGGTGAGTGTTTGAGTACAGGTGTTAGTTTTTTTTCCACTTTTCTCTCTCCATTGAAGTCTATAGGGGAGTACGTTAATGCGGTCACGATATTGTAACTTTTAGTTTTTGCGTACGTTGGGTTAGCACGGAAATGACAAATATTTACTTTCAACTTGTAATACGTGCGCTACCTGACACGAGAAGAGCTAAAGTTGAGCGGAGTTAGCGTGTAAGCGGGAGTGGTAATTACCACTCCACTCTTAATCTAGCCCATATATTTTTTTAAATATATTCCAATGTTTTCTCAGAAGTGTGTTCTCTCTGCCAGCAAAAAGTTGAAGATTCATATATATCTAGAAAATCGGCCATAATATTTCGTCAAAATAGCCCAGTAACATCTAGGGGATTAACATAAAATTAATAAACTGACTATACCTTGATAAAATATATAATTTATGAGGCTGCAATTAAGGGGTGAGTGTTACACATTTAGAATATTATTTTATGCTTATGCTGACGGTAAAATCCTACAATTATTGCCTGCCAGTATCCTGTTTCTGGTCTCTGCCAGTATCATATTGTCTGGTCTCTGCCAGTACCATATTGTCTGGTCTCTGCCAGTACCATATTGTCTGGTCTCTGCCAGTATCATATTGTCTGGTCTCTGCCAGTATCATATTGTCTGGTCTCTGCCAGTATCATATTGTCTGGTCTCTGCCAGTACCATATTGTCTGGTCTCTGCCAGTACCATATTGTCTGGTCTCTGCCAGTATCATATTGTCTGGTCTCTGCCAGTATCATATTGTCTGGTCTCTGCCAGTACCATATTGTCTGGTCTCTGCCAGTACCATATTGTCTGGTCTCTGCCAGTACCATATTGTCTGGTCTCTGCCAGTACCATATTGTCTGGTCTCTGCCAGTATCATATTGTCTGGTCTCTGCCAGTATCATATTGTCTGGTCTCTGCCAGTATCATATTGTCTGGTCTCTGCCAGTATCATATTGTCTGGTCTCTGCCAGTACCATATTGTCTGGTCTCTGCCAGTACCATATTGTCTGGTCTCTGCCAGTACCATATTGAGTGGTCTCTGCCAGTACCATATTGTCTGGTCTCTGCCAGTATCATATTGTCTGGTCTCTGCCAGTACCATATTGTCTGGTCTCTGCCAGTACCATATTGTCTGGTCTCTGCCAGTATCATATTGTCTGGTCTCTGCCAGTACCATATTGTCTGGTCTCTGCCAGTACCATATTGTCTGGTCTCTGCCAGTATCATATTGTCTGGTCTCTGCCAGTACCATATTGTCTGGTCTCTGCCAGTATCATATTGTCTGGTCTCTGCCAGTATCATATTGTCTGGTCTCTGCCAGTATCATATTGAGTGGTCTCTGCCAGTACCATATTGTCTGGTCTCTGCCAGTACCATATTGTCTGGTCTCTGCCAGTACCATATTGTCTGGTCTCTGCCAGTACCATATTGTCTGGTCTCTGCGAGTACCATATTGTCTGGTCTCTGCCAGTACCATATTGAGTGGTCTCTGCCAGTACCATATTGTCTGGTCTCTGCCAGTACCATATTGTCTGGTCTCTGCCAGTACCATATTGTCTGGTCTCTGCCAGTACCATATTGTCTGGTCTCTGCCAGTACCATATTGTCTGGTCTCTGCCAGTACCATATTGTCTGGTCTCTGCCAGTACCATATTGTCTGGTCTCTGCCAGTACCATATTGTCTGGTCTCTGCCAGTACCATATTGTCTGGTCTCTGCCAGTACCATATTGAGTGGTCTCTGCCAGTACCATATTGTCTGGTCTCTGCCAGTACCATATTGTCTGGTCTCTGCCAGTACCATATTGTCTGGTCTCTGCCAGTACCATATTGTCTGGTCTCTGCCAGTATCATATTAACTGGTCTCTGCCAGTATCATATTGGCTGGCCTCTGCCAGTACCATATTGTCTGGTCTCTGCCAGTATCATATTAACTGGTCTCTGCCAGTATCATATTGGCTGGCCTCTGCCAGTACCATATTGTCTGGTCTCTGCCAGTATCATATTAACTGGTCTCTGCCAGTATCATATTGGCTGATGTGCTAACTAAAAAATATCAGTGCACCAGAAGTACTTATTAACCTTTTTAATTTAAGAAGAATTATATGTAGTATTAGGAAAGGCTGCCATTATAATGATTAAAAACAAACAAGATACAAAGAGGGTACTGAATCTAAATTAATATCTATAAGAGGCGCCAAGCTATGAAATAGTAAAATCAATAAAAATATAACTAGATATATACTAATATTTTAAAAATATTAAAAAATATATTAGGCACACAATGACATGATTATTAATACATTATTGGTCACACACTGACGTGTGAGAAAAAAAGTCTAATAATAGACCACAGTCCCAAAGATGTATGGGGATCCCAAGGTAAGTACTCAAGATGATGTCAGGACAATCTAGCAGCTCCAGGCAGCTCCTCTAGGGTGTCACGCCAAACACATGAAGATGAATCTAAGAAGCAAAAAATAGAGGGCGCCACATAGTGCAAATCAGTATATCACACCAAGCTTATATCACACCAAACTAGTAGTGGAGAGAGGTCAATCCTTTTCACGTGATGAAATGCACAGAGTGTGCAAGTAAGGCAGGCCGGATCCGCAAAGTCGTCCAGCAGGAGTCACCCAGACACCAGTCAGGGGCAGGGGGACACCAAATGAAACCAAAGGTCCAAAGGATCCAATAGGAGAAACAAAGCAGCAATGAGAAGATGATTAAAAAGTTTATAAAAAGCTTTAAAACAAACAGCAACACATTTCTTGGTGACACAGCACCGTTTCCTCAGGCTAAACAAGACAATCTCACAGCTGCTATACTAACCAATCAAACAACAGAATGGTTACACATCCACTGGGTGACATATACAATACATATGAACAATATGATTAGCAATGTTTAAAACCCATTTAATAGTTCTCTAGTAATGATGAAAAGCATCCCCAGTAAAATACTAAAGTAATCTCTGAAAATAATTACAGAGCAACAACACACTCACATCAGATCAAATAGACCAAATAGATATCCGTGCAATTTCAGTTAGGAGGGAAATATGGGACGTAAATAAGGGGCGTGTTTACATTCGCCATAGTAGAGAACAAGACCTCCAAAAAAGTGAAGAGTGGGGATTTAAGGTATCGTGTGCAATCATCCCTCCCTACATATACCAATAATAACAAGGAGGAGACTAAACAATAAAATAAATTAACATAATGCAAAAACTCGATCCGTAATCATAAAAAATATAAGGGAGGGGAGAAACTACAGTGAGGATGTGACGTGACCTTCCCCTAAGAGTATTAGAGCCTAACTAAACGGTGTGCCACGTGTAGGGCTCAGCCAATCAAAAGAAAGAGAGTGATTCACTCACAGGTAACCATAGTTACAATAACGAAAGTGACAGTAAAAGCAGGCTTCCTAAATCAAGTCTCAAGATATGTCGATGATAAAAATATCAATGATAAAATCCACAAATAATATATATTGATGTAAAATAAGGTTACCCTTATTTTACATCAATATATATTATTTGTGGATTTTATCATTGATATTTGTATCACTACTATAAATAATAAGATGCACAGATACTGATATAAAAATCCAGTATAAAACTGTTTAAAACCTTACTTAGAAGCTCTCAGTTTAGCTCTGTTGAAAATGTAGTTGGAAAGCCCACTGCAAGTGGAAAATAAGACACCCCCCCCTTCTTTTGCATATGAACAGACCCTTTACACAAACAGGAGCAGACTTGAGTAGGTATCTGTCGGTATTCTCCTAA
This sequence comes from Bombina bombina, assembly GCF_027579735.1. Classification (NCBI taxonomy): domain Eukaryota; kingdom Metazoa; phylum Chordata; class Amphibia; order Anura; family Bombinatoridae; genus Bombina; species Bombina bombina. Next base: position 452,157,414 of record NC_069499.1, read on the forward strand.
AACTTTGAGGCTTGGTTAGGAGTCTGAAAACCAGAGAAATGTTATTTAAAAATAAGCAAAACTATACATTTAAAAAAACTATAATCTACAAAACATTCATGCAAAGAAAATGTGAGTGTATAATGTCCCTTTAATGAATCTTAATAGCAAATAGAGACTTTTTGAAGGCTTGTGAACCACGTAATTCCACAGGGTTTGTAGACCATAGCCATAGTACTGTGTAATTATATGAAAGTAATTATATTGCCTACCTATAGGGTCAACTAATTTCATGGTTCTTAATGTGTTTGGCTTTAACATCTGTAAACTTCGATTGGGTCATGTCGGACAGGCTTATGCCATTCCTGCTGTGAAGAGTAAAAAAAACATTCTTGTAAATATTTGTTATTGTTATGCTAGTATTTCATGGATCCTCCTCTTTAGGAGGACTAAGAAAAAGGGATAGAGAATCCCTTTTCCTTATTAACCCAAAATGATTAGCCTTAGCACAAAACTCTTAACCAGCATTCTTTTGTCACTAAATTGTACCACAGATTTGCTGGCATTAGTACCCAGCATTCATGGAATAGCACAAAAAGCGTGTGACATAAAGCACAATATATGTCCCACACAAGTCCCTTTCTTTCCAACACTGTAATTACTTGAGCTGTGAAGTGCTTCGGGTCAGTGATTTGTGTGACGAGCATGAAGAAATGAAAGCTATGTTTAAGTAAAGAAATTATTCAATGAGCCCTTGTTTCAATGGCTGATATACTGATTAACCACATCCTGTCTGTGAAACTTATCTCTGGGACTGTTTCCCTGACCAATGTCTCTGGTTTGTAAGCTTGTGTATTCTATGTTGCATCATTAATACATGTATAAAATCAGTGTTCCCTCTAAAGGCAAGCATAATTAGTGAACCGCATCTTGCAGTTAGCAAAGACTACACAATGTACACAAATCAAGGTATGGTTCAGTTATTAACTGTTTCACTGCTGGGCTGCTCACAAAATCTGATTTAAAAAAAAATGGCATGCTGTATCTGAACCATGAAATAAATAAATGTGGGTGTCATGTCCCTTCAATTAAAGAAACATTTTGAATTTATATATGGGTGGCCATGCATTTGACTGCAAATATATATATATATATATATATATATATATATATATATATATATATATATATATATATATATACACACATATATATATATATATATATATATATATATATATATATATATGGGACTGCACTATACATCCTATGACCCTGCAACATGCACAGCCCTGGGTGCTCAATAGCACTCACAGGTAGCTGTACCGTCCCCAGAGTTCCAGGCAGTTAACCCCAGACAAGTCTGCCCATAGGGAAAATTATAAAACAAATTAATACAGCACACAGAGGAAGTCTAACACTCGCTTGCAAGTACTCAGCTAAGATTAAAAGCAAAACTGGAAGAGTTAGCTACCACATCTGGCCAAATCAGACAAGTCCAGGTACCACGTCAAGGTCTCTTCCAAAACCTGGGTCCCTAATACAGCCAAACAATGCTCTCAATCAAACAAACTGGGAACAAGTCAAATGTTCAGACTTATGTAATCACCCTAGACATATACAAAACATGGAAGGGGACTGCACTCTCAGACAGGTCTGGGTACACATCCTATGACTCTGCAACATGCACAGCCCTGGGTGCTCAATAGCACTCACAGGTAGCTGTACCATCACCAGAGTCTCAGGCAGTTAATCCCAGACAAGTCTGGGTGCAAGGCCCATAGGGAAAATTACAAAACAAATTAAAACAACGCACAGAGGAAGTGTAGCTGTCAGGGTTTTTCTTCTGCCTTGTTTGCCATGTGCTGCTGGCAGCCATTTTACTCACCTCGCTTGCTGACTTTGGTGCATTCTGGGAGATGCGGCTCACTTCCTGCACTTCCTTTTATGGCCAGACTGGTTTACATCATCCATGTGAGACAGGATGCAGTCTCAGAATTGTGATGTCATCACTTATTATTTAAAGGGCCTTTGTTCAGTATGCTTTGCCCTTGCGTTGTCTCAGACCTGTTTGTGAGAGCTCCTGTGTATTACCTGGCTGTCTGACATCCCTCCTGGTTCCTGATCCCTGGCTTGTTCCTGACTCTGCTGTTCTCCTTGTTCCTGATTCCGGCTCGTCTGACTACTCGCTTTGGCTCCTGACTCGGCTTGTCTAACTACCAGCTCTGGTTTTGATTCCTGGCTTGTTATTTGACTTGTGGACTTTTATTACTTTTTGCTATTAATAAAGGTGTGATTATTTTTGCACTTCTTGTCTCAGTCTGATTCCTGGCACCCTGACACTAGCACTCACCTGCAAGTACTCGGCTAAGATTAAAAGAGTTAGTTACCGCAACTGGCCAAATAGGATAAGCCCAGGTACCACGTCAAGGTCTCTCCCAAAACCTGGGTTCCTAATACAGCCAAACAATGTGAGTGCTATTAAGCACCGAGGGCTGTGCATGTTGCAGGGTAATTGGATGTGTCCCCAGTCCAGTCTGAGAGTGCAGTCCTCTTCCGTGTTTTGTATATGTCTAGGGTGATTACATAAGTCTGTGAAACAGTACAAGAAAAGTTACCCCTACAAGCGCTCAAGTAGCTAGTGTGACGTGAAGCTCCTTAATGATATCAGATGATCCATGTCTAGTGGAAAAGCATGCATATCACAACATAGGTAAAAAAAATGTCAATACCTTCATTCTAGCATACAGCGTCCTGTGCTCCGTTCCCAGTAAAGTTACCTGCAGCCTCCTTCACAGCTGTTGAGCTGTTCCGCTTCACCTCTCTCTTTGTCGTATTGTAGCTATGCTATGTGTAAGCCTATCAGGCTCCACTTCCTCCTCCAAACAAGCAGACAAAATATGGAGCCCCGCAAACCGCTCACAGACTTTCCAGTAGTCTGACTGATAACATCCAAAGCACATACAAAAAGAAAAGCGAGGTGGGGCAGCAGGCTTAAAATTTAAAACATAGCGTTTATTGCAAAAGAGATAACATAGAAACATAGAAACATAGATATTGACGGCAGATAAGAGCCATAGGCCCAGCAAGTCTGCCCGACCTTACCTAACAGTATAAACTTATCTAGTTCGTAGGATAGCCCTATGCTTGTCCCATGCATTTTTAAAGTCCCCCACAGTGTTTGTTGCTACTACCTCTTGAGGAAGTTTATTCCATAAATCAATCACTCTTTCTGTAAAGAAGTGCTTCCTCAAATTACTTCGGAATCTACTACCCTTTAGCTTGAGCTCATGACCCCTTGTTCTTGAATTTTCCATTTTATGTAAAATACCCACAGCCTCAGTTTTACTAAACCCTTTAATGTACTTGAAAGTTGCTATCATATCACCTCTTTCCCTTCTCTCCTCTAAGCTATACATATTTAGGTCATTGAGCCTATCCTGGTAAGTTTTATTTTTTAGACCATGTACCATTTTGGTAGCCCTCCTTTGCACAGATTCAAGTTTGTTAATATCCTTCTGAAGATATGGTCTCCAGAACTGCACACAATACTCAAGATGAGGCCTAACTAATGATCTATAAAGTGGCATAAGAACCTTACTATTTCTGCTGCAAATACCTCTACCAATACATCCAAGCATTCTGCTAGCCTTACTCGCTGCATTACTACATTGTTTACTAAGTTTTAAATCATCTGAAATAATAATTCCCAAGTCCTGTTCCTCGTCTGTAACAGTCAGTAAAGTGTCATTGAGTCTGTAATTAACATTTGGATTTTTCTTCCCTAAATGATAAGATCCAGTGCACATCAAATAAAAACATAGAGAGCCTGACCAGCAGCGGTCTTACACGTATTCAGCTACTGTCTTACTCATAGACCATACTGCTACTGGCTACACAGCCTCCTTAAATGATATTAATTAGTCATGACAACCACATACATTCAAGATTTAACCCTATCAATACATGTGCACCTGAAAGGACATGGCAATGGAGAGAATCATGAAATTAAACAATTTATGCCGCTCACAACTAGCTACGGATTCTACACTAATTTAAGTGTTACCCATTATGTCCTATATCAGGAGCACAATATAGACTCAAGGTTTTACAACAAAAGCGATATGACATTGGTGAAATGTATACTCCATGTCAAGAGGACTTTTTCGTATTGCATAGGGGAAGGCTTATACTCTCATATACAGCTGTACATATATATCAATAACAACCTAGTTATATATTCTCAAAAAGAGAGATTGAAAACTGGTAAGCTAGGTAAGCCTATCCCAATATAGCGATACAGTGTAACAGATCATATAATGTATCTATCACAATACCTTATATTTTAATAAGTAACATTTTGATAAATGTGTGAGGTACCGATAAGCTTAGATTAAAACGAAGTTGAATAGATTCTTATATCATTATTCATATATCTAATGCTAGCAGCTAATTAGATATGTTTGAATGTTCATGCCATCCGGTGCCCTGGTTTTAAGTTTGAAAAACCAAAGGGCCTCGTGGGTGAGAAGGATTTTATCATGGTCCCCACCCCTTCTGGGCATCTTGACCTGTTCTATGATCTGCCATTTTAGATTATCAATCTTATCATCATGGCATAACTTGAAATGCCAAGCTACCTGTGAGTCTGAATAGTCTGACTTTACTCCATTTAGGTGTTCTTTGATCCTTTCTCTAGCCTCCCTCGTTGTGAGGCCAACATACTGTTTCCTACGCTGGAAGCATGTCACTAGGTAGACTACATATGTGTTTCGGCAGTTTGTGCAGGCATCAATCGTGAACACTTTCTGTGTAGTCATAGATTGAAAGCTCTTCCCAGGCAGGGTGTATGAGCAAGCCTTGCATTTACCCGCACCCCACCTGTAGTGTCCCTTGCATTCTAGCCAACTATTCACTCTTGTTGGCTGTGTCTTAAATGTATACTCCATGTCAAGAGGACTTTTTCGTATTGCATAGGGGAAGGCTTATACTCTCATATACAGCTGTACATATATATCAATAACAACCTAGTTATATAGTCTCAAAAAGAGAGATTGAAAACTGGTAAACTAGTAAGCCTATCCCAATATAGCGATACAGTGTAACAGATTATATAATGCATCTACCACAATACCTTATATTTTAATAAGTAACATTTTGATAAATGTGTGAGGTACCGATAAGGCATCAATCGTGAACACTTTCTGTGTAGTCATAGATTGAAAGCTCTTCCCTGGCAGGGTGTATGAGCAAGCCTTGCATTTACCCGCACCCCACCTGTAGTGCCCATTGCATTCTAGCCAACTATTCACTCTTGTTGGCTGTGTCTTAACTTCGCTTGGTGTCAAAATATTGCCCAAAGTTTTGTTTTTCCTAGGAACATATTTACAGCTTTCCTTGATAGTATCACCCCTCAAAATGGGGAGGCACTCTCTGATGATTCTTGAAATATCTTCAAATTGATTACTGTAGTTTGTTACAAAAATGGGTTCTTTTTTTATATTAACTTGACTTTTGGTTTTATTTAAATGTAACATATCATTCCTATCCATCTTTTCCACCATATGAAAGGCTCTTGTAATTTTCTGTTGTGAAACCCCCCTGTTAATAAAATGGTCTTTGAGCCCTTCTGCCGATTGAATATAATCCTCTCTAGAAGAACAATTCCTCTTCAGACGAATAAATTCGCCTTTCAAAATTCCTAGGTGAGTTTGTTTAGGATGCATGCTTTTTTGCATGTAAGACACTATTACCTAATATTGGCTTCCTGTGAAGCTTAGTCACAATACTTACCCTATGTACTTCTTGCTTACTCACAATTACTTCTTCTTTGGGGGCAACTTTTATCTCCAGAATAGAGGGACAGCAATGGGGGCAACTTTTGCCCCAGCTTTCACCAACTTATATATGGGGTGATGGGAGCTAACCCAAATTTTTGGGGATGATTGCCTCCATAGGGGAAGTATTGTGATGTACAAGAAGAACATCGATGACCTCCTCCTTTTTATCTGGAGGGGTACATCCCGAGAAGGTCAGGACTTTGTGAACCCCCTAAATGATAACACAGTAGGCTTGAGTTTACCAGTGTTAAAGACAGATTGGATATTAAGTACCTTGACCTCATTCTCCTAGGAGAAGGGCAAAAGGTTGTGACTTAGCTTCACAGGAAGCCAATATCTGGTAATAGTGTCTTACATTAAAAAAGCATGCATCCTAAACACACTCACCTAGGAATTTTGAAATGCAAATTATTACATTTAATTGGCAGAAGGCCTCAAAGACCGTTTTATTAACAGGGGTTTTTCACAACAGAAAATCACGAGAGCCTTTCATTTAAATAAAACCAAAAGTCAAGTTAATATAAAAAAGAACCAATTTTTGTAACAAACTACAGTAATCAATTTGAAGATATTTCAAGAATCATCAAAGAATGCCTCCCCATTTTGAGGGGTGATGAGGACCTCTTTGATACTATCAAGGAAGGCTGTAAATGTGTTCAGAGGAAAAACAAAACTTTGGGTAACATTTTGACACCAAGCGAAGTTAAGACACAGCCAACAAGAGTGAATAGTTGGCTAGAATGCAATGGACACTACAGGTGGGGTGCGGGTAAATGCAAGACTTGCTCATACACCCTGCCAGGGAAGAGCAATCAATCTATGACTACACAGAAAGTGTTAACGATTGATGCCTTATCGGTACCTCACACATTTATCAAAATGTTACTTATTAAAATATAAGGTATTGTGGTAGATGCATTATATAATCTGTTACACTGTATCGCTATATTGGGATAGGCTTACTAGCTTACCAGTTTTCAATCTCTCTTTTTGAGACTATATAACTAGGTTGTTATTGATATATATGTACAGCTGTATATGAGAGTATAAGCCTTCCCCTATGCAATTCGAAAAAGTCCTCTTGACATGGAGTATACATTTCACCAATGTCATATCGCTTTTGTTGTAAAACCCTGAGTCTATATTGTGCTCCTGATATAGGACATAATGGGTAACACTTAAATTAGTGTAGAATTCGTAGCTAGTTATGAGTGACGTAAAATGTTTAATTTTATGATTCTCCCCATTGCCATGTCCTTTCAGGTGCACATGTATTGATAGGGTTAAATCTAGAATGCATGTGGTTACGTCATGACTATTTAATATCATTTAAGGAGGCTGTGTAGCCAGTAGCAGCCCAGTCTATGAGTAAGGCAGAAGCTGAAACGCGTAAGACCGCTGCTGCTCAGGCTCTCTCTGTTTTTATTTGATGTACGCTGGATCTTAACTCTTTTGCAATAAATGCTATGTTATAAATTTTGAGCCTGCTGCCCCGCCGCATTCTTCTTTTTGTATGTGCTTTGGATGTTATAAGTTTGTGAACCCTTGAATTGTTCCCAATTGTTTGATTAAGAGCACTGGGCTTGTCCCATTTGGCCAGATGCGGTAACTAACTCTTCCAGTTTTGCTTTTTTTTTTTTTTACAATTCTTTTTATTCAAGGAGTTCAGATACATGATACACACATATAAAGATATACATCAGAAAAGTTATTGCAATACATAATAAAGTCAGTCTGACAAAATATTCAAAATGAAGGATTACAGTATGTGTATACAATTGTTCTTGAGATAAAGCAGAGGAGCAATATATGTATGAGATATAAGATATATCCATCCCAATGTATGGAAACAAAGATCTTTTAAATCAGGAAGTCACTTTTAGCAATTAAAGCAACTAAGATTAATGGGATGTTGAGGATTACTTGAACTCCTTGTTTTCTAAAATAACAAACCAAACAAAGATAAAACAACACAAATAGAACCATAACAATAAAACAACAACAATAAAGTCAGTGTGAATCTTTCCTCTCTTACCTTTTTGAAAGCGAGGATTATTACAGTTTGTGATATATATGGAGCTGAATTATCGAGATTTCAATTCTCAGTTACTAAGTTTTATGGTACTAAGGTTTAAATGTGAGGACTAATATGCTTTCATTAGACTAACATACAGTCAAGTAACGTGTGATCCCATTATCTTCTATTAGGAAATAAGCAGATAACCTGCTAGTTATAATCAATTATACATGTAGTGCAAGAGAACAAAAGCTGACCTCGCAGTATTACATGCAAGATCTATTTAGTGAGCATTTTAAACTGAAGTAATTAAACCTCGTTAGAGTTGTGCAGCAATTCAAAGAAACTTTTTTTTTTTTGTCAGAGTAAATGTTTCTAAAACCTGGTAAACCTCTTATGATATAAGTGCAGTTCGGCCAACACCATAAAGGACTGAAGGAGTGTATTTTGGAGCCAAAGGGTGAATAGCAGTCCATAGTGCAAATGTGTGGGTTATAGTGTAGCCAGTAGATAAGCGAGCTTCATGATGCCTGAGTCTCCATATGAAGTTGCACACACAGTCTAGTCAGTCCCAATACGTTTATTGTGTTGTGAAGGGATTAGGACGAAATGTCAGCAAGTTATCAGTCCCTACCAAATGTAAGGAAAGTCTAGTGTAGACCAAGACAGCACCGCTAGTTTGATGTTCACTGTTGTAAGTGAAGGCACACATCAAAGCCTTCAGATAAGCTGCCAGGGCAAGTGTTCACCCAATGCCTGCTGGAAGTGATAATCCCTGTAATATTACTGCAATAGGGATAGTTTTCCTTACGATACACCAGCTAGGCCATTGATCATTCTCCTCGAGGGGCAGCATGATATGAACTCTACAGATCTTTATTGGAAATGTGTGTGGGGTTTCAGTGTCGCCAAATTCTGAATTTCTCTTCACTGTCGACCCAGTCAAATCAGATGGCTTGCATTCTTGGCTCTCCCGCAAATAGCAGAATTACGTGGGTGGTTCCAAGGTAGATGTCCGCCATGATTTCCAGGGAAGGTCCCCCACAGTAGTGCCGTTCATTGCGCACATGTCGTCCTCTAGAGCTCTGGTTCCCACTGAGTAAGAGAGATAGGTGTCTGTGCAGTAGTAACGATAATCTGATACAGGTCCCCCTGGGTATTTAGCCTGTTGTGCTGAGATACAGCATGTTAAGTTGTCGGTCAAGTTACGTCCCTTACCAGTCTCACATGCGTCCGGTCTCTGCCGGGTCACAACTGCTGCCTTCTGTACTTCTTTGCAGAGATCCAAGCAGGTGTTCAGTAGACCATCCAGCAGCGGGGTATACACTGCACTTAGCTCTTTAATAATGTCTATGTAGACAAGCATATTTACTTTAAACGTCGATGAGTGTATAATGGTGGCGGCAAATAGGTTCCCCTAGCGTGACAGGGAAAGTCCTTCTTGGATAAATGCCTTCCGGGGTTGAGAAGATGATATGGTCTCAATCCACTATAGTTCCCGGGCACAAGTTCTGCCAAGGGAGGTGTAGATGGCCAAGAATTGTGGGAGTGAGATAATAATTTAAACGTAGTCTCCACAGAGCTTCAGCCTGTTGCTAACATCTTGAAATGCCTCCCACCGGAAGTCCTCCCAGTTTTGCTTATAATCTTAGCTGAGTACTTGCAAGTGAGTGCTGGACTTTCTCTGTGTGTTGTATTAATTTGTTTTGTAAATTTCCCCACGGGCCTCCTCTGTGTCTTACATTTACCAATATTAAATCTCATTTGGCATTTATCAGACCATTTTTCCAATTTTACTGAATCCCCTTGCAGAGCGATTACATCATGCACTGACCTAATCACCTTACACAACTTTTGTATAATCGGCAAAAATAAAGATATTGCTATTTAAAGGTATATGTAACCTAATTTTTTTTCTTTCATGATTCAGATAGAGCATGCAATTTTAAATAACTTTTTAATTTACTTCTATTATCTCTTGGTATCTTTTTTGTTGAAAAGCAGGGACTTATACGTAGAAGCCGGACCATTTCTGGGGCACTAATGGGCAGCAAGAGAACTATAAGGCAGCACTATTTCCTGTCATGTAGGGCTCCAAATGGCTACCTAGGTATCTCTTCAACACAGAAATGGTAATGAAGCTTATTTTATCAGAAGTCAAATGGAAACTTTTTAAAATGGTATGCTCTGTCTGAATCACAAAATACAATTTTTGGGTTTCATATCCCTTTTAATCCTTACTCCAAGTCATTTAATAAAAATATTAAAAAGTACAGAGCCTAGTACTGATCCTTGGAACCCCCCACTATTATCCATGTGCTAACACTGGGGACGATTCAAATCCTTTAGAAAAGCTTATAATATGATTATCCACAAAATTCACTATTAAAGTCTATTTATTTTTTTAAAGATAAATAATTTGATACGCTTCTCTAAAGCATTGGAATCAATTCCATTATCAGTTACTCCCAGTCCATTAATTTCTGCCAATAATCTCTCATGGCACTGTATCAAAATCCTTTGCAAAATCCAAGTATATCACTTCAGCTGTATCTATATTCTTACCATCTTCCTCAATGAATCTAATTAGATTAGTTTTACATGATCTCATAAAACCATGCTGAGTTGAACTCGTATATCTTGTTCCTTTAGAAACCTTGTATGTATTCCATCTGGATCTAGAACTTTACTTACATTGATATTATCCATTTTTTTCCTGACGTCATCTAGAGATATATATATATATATATATATATATATATATATATATATATATATATATATATACAGGGAGTGCAGAATTATTAGGCAAATGAGTATTTTGACCACATCATCCTCTTTATGCATGTTGTCTTACTCCAAGCTGTATAGGCTCGAAAGCCTACTACCAATTAAGCATATTAGGTGATGTGCATCTCTGTAATGAGAAGGGGTGTGGTCTAATGACATCAACACCCTATATCAGGTGTGCATAATTATTAGGCAACTTCCTTTCCTTTGGCAAAATGGGTCAAAAGAAGGACTTGACAGGCTCAGAAAAGTCAAAAATAGTGAGATATCTTGCAGAGGGATGCAGCACTCTTAAAATTGCAAAGCTTCTGAAGCGTGATCATCGAACAATCAAGCGTTTCATTCAAAATAGTCAACAGGGTCGCAAGAAGCGTGTGGAAAAACCAAGGCGCAAAATAACTGCCCATGAACTGAGAAAAGTCAAGCGTGCAGCTGCCAAGATGCCACTTGCCACCAGTTTGGCCATATTTCAGAGCTGCAACATCACTGGAGTGCCCAAAAGCACAAGGTGTGCAATACTCAGAGACATGGCCAAGGTAAGAGGCTGAAAGACGACCACCACTGAACAAGACACACAAGCTGAAATGTCAAGACTGGGCCAAGAAATATCTCAAGACTGATTTTTCTAAGGTTTTATGGACTGATGAAATGAGAGTGAGTCTTGATGGGCCAGATGGATGGGCCCGTGGCTGGATTGGTAAAGGGCAGAGAGCTCCAGTCCGACTCAGACGCCAGCAAGGTGGAGGTGGAGTACTGGTTTGGGCTGGTATCATCAAAGATGAGCTTGTGGGGCCTTTTCGGGTTGAGGATGGAGTCAAGCTCAACTCCCAGTCCTACTGCCAGTTTCTGGAAGACACCTTCTTCAAGCAGTGGTACAGGAAGAAATCTGCATCCTTCAAGAAAAACATGATTTTCATGCAGGACAATGCTCCATCACACGCGTCCAAGTACTCCACAGCGTGGCTGGCAAGAAAGGGTATAAAAGAAGAAAATCTAATGACATGGCCTCCTTGTTCACCTGATCTGAACCCCATTGAGAACCTGTGGTCCATCATCAAATGTGAGATTTACAAGGAGGGAAAACAGTACACCTCTCTGAACAGTGTCTGGGAGGCTGTGGTTGCTGCTGCACGCAATGTTGATGGTGAACAGATCAAAACACTGACAGAATCCATGGATGGCAGGCTTTTGAGTGTCCTTGCAAAGAAAGGTGGCTATATTGGTCACTGATTTGTTTTTGTTTTGTTTTTGAATGTCAGAAATGTATATTTGTGAATGTTGAGATGTTATATTGGTTTCACTGGTAAAAATAAATAATTGAAATGGGTATATATTTGTTTTTTGTTAAGTTGCCTAATAATTATGCACAGTAATAGTCACCTGCACACACAGATATCCCCCTAAAATAGCTATAACTAAAAACAAACTAAAAACTACTTCCAAAACTATTCAGCTTTGATATTAATGAGTTTTTTGGGTTCATTGAGAAATTAATCCTCAAAAATACAACTTGCCTAATAATTCTGCACTCCCTGTGTATATATATATATATATATATATATATATATATATATATATATATATATATATATATATATATATATATACCATGTCTCTTCCATTGGTTCCTCTCTAGTGTATACTGAATTAATGTTAATTAATCATGACATCCTCACATTTTATACATATATTTTCTTTCTTAGATTTGTTGGCATTTTATATACTTGAAAAACTTTTAGGGTTTTTCTTAGAATACTTTGCAATTCATTTTTTAATTTTCAATTCTGGCTGATCTGATCGTGCATGCTTTGTAAGATTCCTTATACATTTGGAATGCTGAATCAGTACTATTTTCTTTGAATACTATACATGTCCTATGTTTTTTCCTGATTTCTCTTAAAACATTTATATTTTTTATATTTTTATATTGGATTTATTTCTTTTAATTTTTATAACCATGTGTTATGTGTTTTATGTATATTTATTTAACAAAGTTAATGTTATTTGAGAATACTGTGTCCCAAGTTATGCAAGTTAACAATTTCCTTAAATCATTAAAACTAAATTTTAAAAAATGTAATTTTACTTACATTGTACCAACACACACTGCCACTATGATTCAGATGCTCATTGGTGATTAGGTACTGTGGGGGTGCTATGCAAGCCTATTTATTAATGTTGCATGCCAAAAACCTTTAGATACCATTTGCCCTAAATTTGCAAGCTAGTGCCATTTTGCCTGGTGCTTTAAGGAGAGCAAGTAGAAAGGGCAAGGAGGGATAATGTAGATTTAAAAGACTATATAGGTTATGATAGGAAGAAGTTATGTTTCATCATTAAAACTTCATGAATCTTTGATATTTAGTTTCATGGTCAACTTTCTAGACCCTGTATTGTTTAGCACTACCATTTGCATGTCTTTTGAGGTTTGAAAAACTGGAGCGCCATATTATCTATTATGTAATATTTGCATAAACATTTAATAAAGTAATGGAGAATAATAAGAGTACAATATGAACTTGTAGTGAAGAAAGTCAGCTTAACATTTCTCCAATGTCGTTCATAAGTGCAGGAGCACCTGCATAGGTAACACGCCGGAGTATGTCAGGACTGAGGATGAGTGCATGACTTTTAAGCTATGGTAGGAGGTGCCAAGTTGTCAAGGACCAATGTAAGAGTGGAGTTGTAGTGACAGATTGTTAAGGGCAGGAATAGCAGGAGATGGAAGAGAGCAGAATTTTGAGAGATGTTTACTGACTTAATGCTTCTCTGGTGTTTGGTGTGAGGGTTAGAAGGAGGTATAGTAGTTGGAAGTGCTGTGATGTTGCAGATGAGGAGATGATGTTTAGAAAGAGTAAAGGAGAATTTGGAAGTTTGAGAGAGTTAATCAATAGCTGAAAATCAGAACAAGGAAGTGTCAATCTTTGTGAGTGGGAGAGTCGGTCCATTGTGACAGACTGCAAGAGGAAGTGAGCTGGAGACATTTTGTTGCTCCAGGGGCAGTGGCATTGTCAATAGGGAGGTTGAAGTCCCCAACAATGATGGCAGGAATGTTTGAGGAGAGGAAGTAGAGAGAGGGGAGAAAATAAGAAACATGTGGGTTTTGAAGGAAGAAAATGTGAGGGAAGAAATGGGTTGAAAGGTGAAATGACAGGAAAGTAAAATACCTACACCACCTCCTTGTCTGTTTCCAGATCTAGGGGTGTGGCAGAAGTGGAGACCCCCATGGGACAATGCAGCAGGGAAGGCTGTGTCTTAGTGAGAGAGACACATGTCTGTAAGGTCCAGAAGGTTGATGGAATGGGTGATAAAGTTGTGGATGGAAGTGAGCTTGTTGCAAACAGAGCAAGAGTTTCAGAGTGAAGGGAGTGTTGGATACAAAAATAACTTGAGTAAGGTTTACAGAGCTCTGGTTTCTAGGTATATGGAAATACATACATGGGTGGGCAAGATTAGGACGTTGTGGGGGACCAGGATTGGGAGAGATATCTGTGAAGGACTCTGGCTACACCAACTGGGTAGCTCCGCCAAGAGGGTCCTTCCTGTACCTGGAACTTGTAGCTATAGAGCGGAGAAAAGTGATTATAGCCAGAGCCCACCCAAATAACCAGACAAAACCAGTATTCAGGTGAAACACGAACAGACTTTATTGTAAAACAGACACACTTATATACACCCAGCTCATCTTGATAAGGGTCTTATCTGACCCCCAGATCTCCTGCCATTTCCACCCCTCGAGACAGACTGGTGCCCTTATAGTATCCCGAGTCCCATACAGTCCCCGTAATATGAAGGCGGTGGTTTCGGTTTGATCCAGAGGGAGCGGTGGCTATTCCCAGGTACCAATAGAGAGCTCTGGGGGCCCAAGGTATCCCAGTCCAAGAAGTGACATGATCCATCACTGGGGCCCAGAGCGGCAGTGGATCAAAGGTACACCGGGTAAGCCAGGTGGAGTGGGGGTCTGTAGGGGGGTCTGAAACCCCAAGGGCATTCCCTTCCAGCAATCACCCCACCTCTGGCCCTCCCTAGGGGGTACCAATCCCCCAAAGAGCAGAGCTCTGGGGCAAAGGGCCACTGGAGCGACCTGGGGTAAAAGTTAGAGGGTATCTGGGGTTGATGTGGCCGGCTGGTAGTTCCAGGAGCCCGGCCAGCCAGAAAGGGGTTAGGCAGTCAGCAATCAGCTCTTCCGTGAGGAGGTACAAACAGCAAAACAAGAAACAGGAAGAGTTTGGTATATCCCGTGAACCATAAAAAGGCCAAAACTGGTGTAAAAAGGAGTCATCCTTCTCTTGCTATCTTTATTTGAAAAAGAAGGCATCTAAGCTAAGGAGCCACCAATCAGCAAGACAACCCAGGTTGTTCACCAAAAATGGGCTGACTTCTAAACTTACATTCTTGCTTTTCAAATAAAGATTCCAAGAGAATTAATGAAATTTGATAATAGGAGTAAATTAGAAAGTTGCTGAAAAAAACGGCGGTGTGGACTTCCGGTGGGGGCGGAGCCGTTAGACACGCTGTACGGCTCACGGCGCTCTAGAGAAAGGAGCGAGGAAATCTCCCCCGGCTAAAAGTTGCTTGCACTATCCGGAATCTTTGGGACCGGCGGCAAGTTTTCACAGACGCTGTCTACGTCTGAGCTGAGGAAGCCCTGGACTGGCGGAAAAGCCTAGCGGTGGATACCGCAATTACCGCAGAGGAAAACCGGCAGACCGAAGGAAAAGGACAGTAAAGTCGGGTAAGAGAAATATTACCCGTGAAGTGACTGGCCTTGTTGACTGGAGTAGCCGCTTGTAGGAGGGGGTAGTCTGCCTGCAGAGAGATCTGTAGGGAGCGCGCCCTCCTCGCGGTGAAGAGTGTCACAGCTGCATATATGTTTGGCCTGACTGCCCGACAGCGGGAAGGAACCCCGGCTTTACCCTTACAAGGTTTTTCAAAGCGGACTGCCTAAGGTTTCTCTATACCTAATAAAGTACACCTGGTTTACAGGCATAGCGTGTACATATGGGATATTCTGGCTCCTATGAGCTGAAGATTTACAGGAGGTGGATGAGGCTAAGTGATTCATTTGAGGGATTGAATTAACACAAGTTAGGGAGAAGGGTTATTTCCCCTATTCTGGTGAACTATCCGCCCGCCCCCCTTCTTCCACGTATTAATCACCCTGCTGATGGTTGTGGGGTAACAGGAGCCTGAAGCGTTCTTTAAAAAAAAAAAAAATTAGGAGTACCTCTCACACCAAAAGTGCCAAAGTACAACTGGTCTGTTTATAACTGATGATACTTAAATTCGCCATAATTAGCTTATAAAGCTGGACTTTACCTCAAGATACAAGACGCAACAGTACATCGGTCCTTGAGTATTTTGAAAATTGGTGTTTCTTATTATCCAGGTTATTTCTACACTTCCTGCAAGCTTATAGAGAGCCAAGAGCCAAGAGACTAGGCCTGGACAATCTGGCTTTTTTTTCCCTTAAGCTGCATATTCCTCAAGATTGGTGCATATATCTGCTGTTTAACAGTCTCCCTCTTTAGGAGAGAAGAGAGAGAGGGATTTGGATGGTTAATTAATGGCTAAAATTGAGTTAAATATATTGACCCTGGTTTTTCTTTTTCTTTTTTTTTGTTTTTTTATGTCGATATTGATGGGTATATGCAATTGCTTTTCTGTTAACATAAGCTCATTAACTGCTTTTGAGAAATAATTCACTATAACACCATAGATATCATGGTTAAATTATGAATGTTTAAGGGATATGGCCCTTATTGATTAATTGCTGATTTTTACAGGTGTCCGCTTCTCACAATTTGGGTGAGATATTAGGCCGTAACTACACTAACCCTTATGAATATACACTCACAGTCCTTAGTTTAACACACATTCACGTTTATAAAAATAAAAAAAAAAAGGGGAAAAAAAAAAAAAACAAACACATACACACACCTGAACCAGAAATTAACTAGGTCCCTTTTGGATTTGTTCACTTTTTCTTTTTTTCACATTTTCTTTCATTTTTTTTTTTTTTTGCTTCTCACATTCACTATTAGTATTCACAGAATATATGGAAAGATATATTATACACACGAAACAGAGTTTTCCCACAATGCCACCCAAGGGCAAAGATAGAAAGGTTAGGAGTGCGGATACCTCTTTGGACCCCGTATCAGAGGGGGCTATATCCCATGTGGACATTGGTAGTTTAGTATCTCAATTAACCGATGTTTTTACCCCACAATTTGATATTATTAAGAAGGAGCTTAGTAGTATTTCAATAGATATTATCTCTCTATCAAATGAGGTTAAGCAATTCGCTTCAAGGATATTAGAGGCAGAAAATAGGATCTCTGACTTAGAGGACCGGGTCAATGTACAAGATAAAGTAATCCAAGATTATGATGGCAAGATTACTGGTTTACAATTCCGTCTGGAGGATCTTGAGGATCGCTCCAGACGGAATAATATAAGAATCATTGGTCTCCCTGAGTCCCCTGAGTATGAAGATCTTATAAAGGTTACCTCTTTATTATTACCCAAAGCTCTAGGTTTCTCTGAACAACAATTACCCTTAGAGGTAGAGAGAGCTCATAGGGTCGGATATAGTAGAACAAATATGGCTAGGGGCGATAGAAGCAGAATGTGCATTTTTAAGTTGCTTAGATTCCAGGACAAAGTAAATCTGTTAAAAGCATATAGAAAGATGGGCGAATTTGTATTTGAAAAAAACAAGCTATTAATGTTTCAAGATTTCTCAATAGAAACATCTACCAAAAGAAAACAGATGATTCCGCTATGTACTAAGATTATTGATAAAGGGTTCAAGGCCTGGGTTGTGTACCCTGCAAAGATTATGCTAGATGAAAATGGGGTTAGACGAATCTTCAATAATCCTCAAGAGGCCCACGAGTTTATTAGTACCCTATAATATACTAGGGAAAATAATTCAGGTTTAGATAGGGGAATTTATGCCAAGTAAGATGGATATGCAATGTGTCTGGGTACGCGCTGATCTTTGGTGCGTTTTTTTTTCTTTTTGTTATTACTTTGTGCTTACTACGAGGATTATAGATATGTTTTTGATATTTGTGGGGCACACTGATAACGTTAAATGGAAGAAAGAATCTATATTGTTGCTGAGTACTTACTATTTTAAAATTGAAATTATGTTAAGTAGGATAGAAGCGCTATGTGTCTGGGTAAGCGCTGATTTTTCTGTGTGTTTTTTCTTTCTTTCTCTTTATGTACTCACTATGATGATTATAGTTATGCTCTTGAGGATTGCAGTGCACATGAACAGAGTTAAATGGAAAAAAGAATTTATATTGTTGTTGAGCACTTATTATTTTAAAATTGAATTTCTCACAGGTATAGAACGAGCAGTTTTCCTTTTATTACGTAGGGTTTCCTCTTTTTTTTTTTTTTTTTTTTTTTTTTTTTCTTCTCTCTCTCTCTCTCCCTCGCCGGGCCTCTCGCCTCTCTCTTCCCCCTCCCACCACTGGGGCTAAGTTAATTCAGACCACAGCTTAAAAATAGCTTTTAAGTGCACATATATTTTTAATATGTTTAATGGCAGTTAGGATCAATATGCTTTCTTGGAATGTAGGGGGCATTACGTCGCCTAGAAAACGCAAATTGATTATTAAACATCTGCTGAAGTTTAGTCCCAATATTGTGTTGTTACAGGAAACACATTTGAATCTGGCAGAAGCTATGAAGTTAAAGTGTAAATGGGTAGGGGAATGTATTGCAGCGCCAGGAGTTAAAAGAAAATCAGGGGTAGCCATTTTGCTTCATAAAAATTTAGATTATAATATTGTGAAGAAGGAGACTGATCCAGAGGGAAGATACCTGATACTACATATTCAGATTAATAGATGTAATTTTATCATCGGTAATATATACGGTCCCAATTCTTTTTCGCCCACTTTCTGGGAAAATATTAGAAGTAAATTATTTCTGTTTTCAGCAGCTAATTTAGTTTTAGGGGGGGATTTCAATATGACGTTATGCCCCATTTTAGACAGATTGTCCTCAAAAAACCAACGAGAAAATAATAAAGTAGCAAAATATTTTAAGTCCTTTTGTCATGAATTGAAATTAATTGATATATGGAGATATAAAAATCCAGAAGTCCGTAGCTTTTCATGTGAGTCTAAAACCCACATGACATTTTCGAGGATTGATATGTTTCTAATTTCTAAACCACTTGCCTTATGCAGATCAGCAGCTAATATCTATGATATTGCTATCTCTGATCATGCGGTAATCTCTTTCACTTTGGTGGCCATCTCCCCCCCTAAGGCCCAAAATACGTCTTTTTTTTTCCCCCGATTTTTGACGGATAGTCCTAAGTTCAGCAACTGGTTAAAACAGAAGTGGAAGGATTATGTTACCTTCAATATAGGACAATTTAGTAAACCAGAGGTATTCTGGGAAGCAGCGAAAGCTGTATTAAGGGGGGAAATTAAGCTTTACTTAGCTACTTGGAAGAAGAAAAAGCTGGAGCTAGAATTACAGTTAACAGCACAAGTTAGAAATGCGCTTAGAAAGTTTTATCTCGATCAGACAAGAGATAACTGGGATAGATATTGCAAATTGAAAAGGGAAAGAGATATCTTTTTCAAACAAAAGTCACAGGAAGAGGAATTGAAAATAAATTATCAATTCAGAGGTCATTATGGGGCCTCAGCTAAATTTCTGGCTAAAGTAGCTAAGGTGAGAAAAAGTAAGAATATTATCTCGACTATTAAAAGGGGGAATATAAAATATACTAACACAGAGGATATTAGTCAGACATTTTTCAATGTATTCCAACAGCTTTATGCAGAAACACAGGTTAATGCGGATAACGCATTAAATTTCTGGGCGAGTGTCAATCTCCCCAATATTTCGGAGGAGAGTTTATCAGAGCTTAATAGACCTATTTCAGAGGAGGAAGTTCTTGAGGCTATACAATCAGCCAATCTTAATAAATCACCAGGACCAGATGCTATTCCGATAGAATTTTATAAAATTCTGAAGGAGGAAGTAAAATTATCATTAGTGAATCTGTTTAATTATTATTTTTCTGCTGGCAATTCTATGTCTAATTATTTTTCGGCTGCCCGTATATCTCTGATTCTAAAGAAAGGTAAGGACCCGGAAGATCCAGGGTCATATAGGCCTATATCAGTACTCAATGCTGATTATAAATTGCTGACCGCTATTATCTCGATTAGGCTGGCCAAGGTATTAGACGGGATTATCCATCCAGATCAAACTGGATTTATGAGGGATAGGAATTCGCTTAAGAATATACGTCAAGTGACTACATTTCTAGATTATGCATGGAATTTAGATCCCAAGAACGAACAATCTAAAAAGATTTCTGAAGCAGCTATCTTAACAGTAGATGCTGAGAAGGCCTTTGATGCAGTGAACTGGAACTATTTATTTACGGCATTGGAACGATTTGGATTCAAGAAACAGTTCCTTGAATTCGTTAGGAATTTATACAAAAATCCGATTTCATTTCTCTGCATCAATGGCCATTCCTCCCCTTATATTTCACTTAAAAGAGGGACAAGACAAGGGTGCCCCCTCTCCCCTTTACTCTTTAATTTAGCTTTGGAGCCTTTTGCTATCTTGTTGCGGGATAGGCTACTAGGGGTTCAATTCGGTTCCTTTAGTTTAAATACTCTCTTATATGCAGACGATTTGTTAATATTCTTGGACAAGGCGCAATATTCCATCCCCATATTGTTACAACTTTTTAAAAAATTTTCCTCCTTCTCAGGTTATAAAATAAATTTTGATAAGAGTGAACTCCTCTGGGTAGATAAGAAAGGATCCAACTGGAAAGATCACCCCTTTAAAGTGGTTGAGTTCTTTCGATACCTTGGTATTATCTTTCATAGAAACCCAACAAACTGGTATAAGTTAAATTTCCCTCCGATATTACAAAAAATTAGTAATGATCTCGAAAACTGGGCCTCGCTTCCCATCTCATTGTCTGCTAGAATTAATCTGATTAAATCTATTATCTTTCCTAGAGTTCTATATCTGCTCCAGAATCTCCCGTTATTTATGACCAATAAAGATATTGGTAATATACAGTCCTGGGTATCTAAATTTATATGGGGTAATAAGAAGCCAAGGATTAGTCTTAGTAAACTGATGCAGAAACGTCCTAGGGCAGGCCTGGCCTTGCCAGACTTCAGGCTTTACAATTTGGCTAGCCTGGTCAAACTGGCTCTCGATTGGATCACAGGGGTAGATAAGTTTGTGACAACAGAGTTAGAATCGTTCCTCATCTCCCCCTTCTCATTGAAAGCGGCTCTTCATTGCCCGGTACCAAAGTTACCCTCAAATCTTAGTAAACTAATTTCCTTTAAAAATGTTATTATAGCTTGGCAAAAAACTTGTCGAATATTAAAAGTCTCCCCATTCTTTTCCGAATATCTCCCCATAGTAGGTAACCCAGAATTTATCCCGGGCATAAATCAGAGAGTGTTTGGACTATGGGCTGAAGCTGGACTGATTTATGTTTTTCAGCTATTTGATGATAATCAGTTATTACCCTCAGAATTATTATTTCAAAGGTTTAATCTACACTGTTCGAATTTATTTGCTTATTTTCAACTAAGGCACTACATATTCACACAAAAATGGAATGTGGAATTTCTAAGGGACTGGATAGACATTAAAAATATTATCCGGCAATTCTCTCTGGGTCAGTCCTCGATATCACTGATCTATGATATCCTCCTGGCTAGACAGGGTGAATTAGGTATAGATAAGCTATATAACTTCTGGAAGAAATATTTGCCAGAACTAGGGGAGAACAGGATTGAGCGAAGCTTCACAGAGTTAGAAAAATTACAAGTTTCCATATCATGGAAAGAAGCGCATTTAAAACTAGTCAATAATTATTATCTTTCCCCAGATAAAATGGCCAGATTCTATCCTTCTCAGAATTATGCCTGTCCAAGATGTTCCTTGGATAGGGCGGATATTTTTCATATGTTTTGGTCTTGTCCAAAGATTCAACAATATTGGCAAAAGATAAGATTCTGGTATAGTAAAATCTATAGAGATATGGCACCATTCACGGCTGATGAGGTAGTTTTTCTAACTAATGCTGAGTTACGCCCTAAAAGGGCGATAAAGATATTCAACACAATTATTATAATTGCGAGACAGTTAATCGCTAAAGGCTGGAAAGATCATACAGCTCCTAGAATCACAGGGTTCTTGAAAGAAATCCAGTTCCAAATCTTATTTGAATCCTTTCATACTAAATTCACAGCTGAACGTAAGGTCAGGGCTTTTCTTCTGGATTGGTCTCCATTAATTACTTCTTACCCATTACAGATTCAAAGACGTATTTTACAACCCTTCTTAAATTCTTTAGCTTTCTTGGAATTGGTTATATTAGAAGTATTCCCGTCAACATGGATATCAGGTCCCCGGGAGATAACACTATGAAATAGTAATTGTGAAATAATAAGTAAAGAAAGAGAAGAGGTGGGGTCAGTAGGGGAGATGGAGGGTGGGTGGGCGGGCGAGGGAGAGAGGTGTATAGAATAGAGAATTTTTTTCTTCTTTTCCCCTTTTTTTTTTTTTTTTTTTTTTTTTTTTTTCTCTCTTTTTCTTTCTCCCCCTCCTCATTAGTGGTTTAAATATTTATAAAATCTCCAGCAATATAATTGACTAGATGCTAAAAAGTCAGGTATTAGCATTCACTTGTTTCTTTGTATGTTTGCTTGATATTATTCACTATTGTCATTATTTGTATTTCTGTTTTTCTATATGTATGATGGCCTTGCATGGCATAATGAAATATAATTCGACATATATTTACTTTTTATGTTCTGTTTGTTGCTGGAACCAATAAAGATATTTGAAAAAAAAAAATTAGAAAGTTGCTTAAAATTGCAGGCTCTATCTGAATCACGAAAGGGAAATTTTGGGTTCAGTGTCCCTTTAAGCTATCAGCATTGGGACACAGGTAGATGTGTAATAGCTCATAGTGAATATTTAATTCACATGGTATGGGCTGACTTAGGTTCCTATGTATAGATTGGCTTTTTGTTTTATCACTATGGTTGCAGTTAACACCCTGTTTGTATGAGTGTAATATAAGGTACCTGTTCAGGCTATGATATATCAAATTAACACTACACGACATGCTTAACATTGTAACACGAGCAACGCGTAATGACCGGAACCGGAAGTGATGTAACTTCCGGTGGCGGTCACATGACACGTAAGCATATGAGAACACGGAGGTAGGCATCAACGATACGAGCGTGGTCTATTACGAGGATTATGACCCTATTTACACATAGATTAGATCACAGTAAGGCACCACATTTGACTAACAGGTTAATTAGAAGTAAGGCACAAAGAATGTTAGTCACGGAATACCGGAAGTGGTTGTGTAACTTCCGGGTGTGGATAAACACACATCGTCATGATGTACACTATGGTTTACGATGTTTATATGTGATGAGATTGTTAAAATATGTTAAGGATACAATGAAGAGACACAGAATGTACACATAGTGTGTGGGCATTTATTTTTATTATTTTCATGACACTATTGTTACTATATGTACACTGGAATAATTCGATCAAGCACTTCCGGGTCATGCATGTTAAACCGGAAGTAGTGTGTTTTTGGCGCTCTTTCTGAACAGGAAGTGAGAGGTGTTTTTGTATTTGTTTGCTTATTTAAGGTGCAGTGTGCTTGTACACTTTATGTTCTGAGGAAGGGGAGGTTTACTCCCCGAAATTTTGACCCCTGTTTTTGAAAAAATCCTGGCTGGTTCCTGTTTTATTGAAGATTTTATATTTATATCTATCAAAAAAGAAGAAAAAACTTCAGCCAACCTCCAGACATAAAAAAATTGTATACTTTAATAAAGCACAAACAAATAAAAAAAAAAAATCTCAGCGGGTAAACGTCTATATGTATGTATGTGTGTATGTGTATGTGTGTGTGTATATATATATATATATATATATATATATATATATATATATATATATACAGGGAGTGCAGAATTATTAGGCAAGTTGTATTTTTGAGGATTAATTTTATTATTGAACAACAACCATGTTCTCAATGAACCCAAAAAACTAATTAATATCAAAGCTGAATAGTTTTGGAAGTAGTTTTTAGTTTGTTTTTAGTTATAGCTATTTTAGGGGGATATCTGTGTGTGCAGGTGACTATTACTGTGCATAATTATTAGGCAACTTAACAAAAAACAAATATATACCCATTTCAATTATTTATTTTTACCAGTGAAACCAATATAACATCTCAACATTCACAAATATACATTTCTGACATTCAGAAACAAAACAAAAACAAATCAGTGACCAATATAGCCACCTTTCTTTGCAAGGACACTCAAAAGCCTGCCATCCATGGATTCTGTCAGTGTTTTGATCTGTTCACCATCAACATTGCGTGCAGCTGCAACCACAGCCTCCCAGACACTGTTCAGAGAGGTGTACTGTTTTCCCTCCTTGTAAATCTCACATTTGATGATGGACCACAGGTTCTCAATGGGGTTCAGATCAGGTGAACAAGGAGGCCATGTCATTAGATTTTATTCTTTTATACCCTTTCTTGCCAGCCACGCTGTGGAGTACTTGGACGTGTGTGATGGAGCATTGTCCTGCATGAAAATCATGTTTTTCTTGAAGGATGCAGACTTCTTCCTGTACCACTGCTTGAAGAAGGTGTCTTCCAGAAACTGGCAGTAGGACTGGGAGTTGAGCTTGACTCCATCCTCAACCCAAAAAGGCCCCACAAGCTCATCTTTGATGATATCAGCCCAAACCAGTACTCCACCTCCACCTTGCTGGCGTCTGAGTCGGACTGGAGCTCTCTGCCCTTTACCAATCCAGCCACGGGCCCATCCATCTGGCCCATCAAGGCTCACTCTCATTTCATCAGTCCATAAAACCTTAGAAAAATCAGTCTTGAGATGTTTCTTGGCCCAGTCTTGACGTTTCAGCTTGTGTGTCTTGTTCAGTGGTGGTCGTCTTTCAGCCTTTCTTACCTTGGCCATGTCTCTGAGTATTGCACACCTTGTGCTTTTGGGCACTCCAGTGATGTTGCAGCTCTGAAATATGGCCAAACTGGTGGCAAGTGGCATCTTGGCAGCTGCACGCTTGACTTTTCTCAGTTCATGGGCAGTTATTTTGCACCTTGGTTTTTCCACACACTTCTTCCGACCCTGTTGACTATTTTGAATGAAACGCTTGATTGTTCGATGATCACGCTTCAGAAGCTTTGCAATTTTAAGAGTGCTGCATCCCTCTGCAAGATATCTCACTATTTTTTACTTTTCTGAGCCTGTCAAGTCCTTCTTTTGACCCATTTTGCCAAAGGAAAGGAAGTTTCCTAATAATTATGCACACCTGATATAGGGTGTTGATGTCATTAGACCACACCCCTTCTTATTACAGAGATGCACATCACCTAATATGCTTAATTGGTAGTAGGCTTTCGAGCCTATACAGCTTGGAGTAAGACAACATGCATAAAGAGGATGATGTGGTCAAAATACTAATTTGCCTAATAATTCTGCACTCCCTGTATATATATATATATATATATATATATATATATACTGTATATATAGAATACAGGTAGTCCTCAGTTTACGCCGGGGTAAGGTTCCAGAAGGAATGGTTGTAAATCAAAACCGTTGTAAATTGAAACCCAGTTTATAATGTAAGTCAATGGGAAGTGAGGGAGATAGGTTCCAGGCCCTTCTCAAAATTGTCATAAGTAACACTTAATACATTATTTTTAAAGCTTTGAAATGAAGACTTTAAATGCTAAACAGCATTATAAACCTAATAAAATAATCACACAACACAGAATATATAATTAAATTAAGTTAAATGAACAAAAAATATTTGCTAAACAGCATTATAAACCTAATAAAATCACACAACACAGATTTCACTTGCATTTTTCTGCAAACAGTTCTTTCTATGCATTCCAACTGGACTGATTTATATACAGGAAGATCTTGTTCCTTTGAAATCTGCTTGATAGCTCAGGTCTGGTTAAACTGATTAATTTCAGCTTGCTTGGCTTTGCTGCAACACAAGCGGACAGCTCCACTTACTGGCTATTTTAATAAATGCACTACTTCTCAATGCTTTTCAATAGCAGTCACATGAATAAAAGGTTGTTATTCTGAAACGATGTAAATTGAACCGTTGTAAAACGAGGGCCACCTGTATCTTTTTACAAATACATAGTATTTCAGATTCCAATGTACTGCACAAAGCGGAATATGCTCTTACAGTAAATATATAGTTCAAAACTTTATTAAATATTAACATAATATAAATATGGTTTTACGTGTTTTCATCTACTTAACGGCAAAGGGCTCTAATACACTTTTATATATGTCTATATATGTGTTCATATGTATTTATGTGTTTATGTGTATATATGTCTGTACATACATATGTACACATTTAAATATATATATATATAATGAAAAACAAGGGTTGGTGGAGTAGAGTCTTTACAAAAATAAAGGCAAAACTTGAGGCGCTAATGCTAACACTGTATGAATAAAGGTAAAGGTGCTGGAGTGTACCTAAAATGTGTATCTGAACAGCTCTCTCCTACAGGCACACAGTGTAAACTTATAAACCAGAAAGATATAGTACACTACACAGCGCTACACCCGTTTTAGAACTAGAAAGGAATGCTCCTACACATAAAGTGAATCAATTATTACAATAGTATACTCAGATCAACTATCGTTAGATATCGAGTTTCTAGAAAGAAAGAGACATCTGTTTAAATGTGATAAATAAACATATTATATAACAACCCTTATTGTTTCTTAAATAAACAAGTATATCTGTTGCAGGGATAGGCAAGGTGTCCGTACACGTACACTGGTGTCCGTGACTAGCCCTTGCAGTGTCCGTCATAACCTTAGTATATCTTTTCTTTCTGATTAAATAATAGGAATAAAAAAAAAATATGTAGTGTGAATAAAGTTAGTGGCTTGTCAAGAGACTGCTAGCGATATTGGGTGATAAGTTATGGAATAAATAAAGCCTGAGTGAAATACTGGATGTGTATCTGCATCTGTATAATAACACCCAGCTCTATATAATGACACAGTAGTGACACTGGCACATGTGTATTGCAAGACAATGGCTGGTTATAGGGTCAGTGGTATCTGCATCAGTATAATAACACCAAGCACTATATAATGACACAGTAGTGACACTGGCACATGGGTATAGCCAGAGGAGGGCTGGTTATAGGATCAGTGGTTTCTGCATCAGTATAATAACACCAAGCACTATATAATGACACAGTAGTGACACTGGCACATGGGTACAGCCAGAGGAGGGCTGGTTATAGGATCAGTGGTATCTGCATCAGTATAATAACACCAAGCACTATATAATGACACAGTAGTGACACTGGCACATGGGTACAGCCAGAGCAGGGCTGGTTATAGGATCAGTGGTATCTGCATCAGTATAATAACACCCAGCACTATATAATGACACAGTAGTGACACTGGCTCATCGGTATAGCCAGAGGAGGGCTGGTTATAGGATCAGTGGTATCTGCATCAGTATAATAACACCAATCACTATAAAATAATGTTTTTAATTTCAAATGTACCTTGGTGTCCTTCACTAAAGTCTGTACTTTGGAAAGTGTCCGCCATGGCCATTGTCTGTGCCTATCCCTGATCTGTTGTTGCTTTCAATATATCTTATCCAATATACACTTATGAGAATATCATATAAATTCGCAAGCATCAAACTCTTATATACCTATTCAGTACATTAAAACATGCGGTATAATATATGAACAAAGACAAAAGGAAAATCAATGTACATAAGACTAGAAAACCAGCTCTTTATAGTAGAGAGTGCATTTCCTACAGGCACAATCCCTTGTATCCAGATATCCTATTATGGGCTCACGATCTACTTACATCAATCACCCTCAATCGGATGAGGTAAGGATTAGGTGGTTTATCACGGGTAAAGTTGTATCACTTTCCAGGCAGCGATTTTTATCCTCAGCTTGTTTGTAGTTGCTCGCCAGACACTTTTCTTGGATCACAGTGTCCGTTTCCTCTCCGATCCATTAGGTAATATTATGCAGAGGGAAGAAACATAGCACACATAGCGTGATATTGTTTTAAGTGTTGAATCTGGCTAATTATGACTACGGCTTTCGGGCTGAAACGCGTAATCCATTAGTGCCACACTATTTGCTGTATGAAAGTTTTGATGTTGCTGCCATTACCAAGTGTTTGGTTTTTATCGAAGTGTTGTCTTATTTGAAGACGAATTAAAGTTTGGATTTTACTTTACCCATCCTGTGGTGAATTCTCACCTGTTTGTATACTTTTGCTGATGCTGGTTCATTCATCACATATTTTGGTGTCGGAGGAGGTGTGAGCAGGAGTAGCGCTATCATTGGATCAGAGGAATAGAGGACGTCACTGGGCGTGACCTGGAGTGTCGTGTTTCCCCTAGGAGGACGCTAAGCCTAACCAGTGAAGAAGCGAGAGCATTTTTAAAAAGGTATATGGAGATATCGATGCCCGCTGCAATAGTCCAGTGAGCTAGGCTTAAGAGTGAGTGGGTTGTATTTATAAGCCGTGGGATTCCCTTTCCCTAAGTGACTTTCCGTTTATGCGCTTATACTCCATTTACCGTTTGAGTCTGTATCTACGGACTTTCACTGTTCAGAGTTTGCTCTGTTTGTATCATACATCTGTTTGTATGCATGTGAAAATCTGACTGCAGGTAAGGAAAGTGTGTAAATGATGATACTCGTGAAATTGTTATTTTAAAGCAAATGTTAGTGCAATTGAATGTTAATGTAATGATAAACTTTCTAATTTGTTATTCCATTTAAAGCAAATTAGAAAAAAGTAGGTTATTAAACGAGCAATAATAAACTAACAAAACAGGACTGCACTCACATTTGTGACTGATATCTCTTGGAACCTAAGGGTTACCCCCAAAATGGATTTAACATTAAGCTCCTATAGCAGAAGCCTCACTGAGAAGGTCTTTATGGGCCTGTGATTGCAATTCTAGAGTGGTTCTCTAGGTGCGCCAATGCATTGAGTCTTGTTTGTGTGGGTTAAAGTGAATGTAAATTTTGATGCTAAAGTGCCCGGTTTTTAAAACTTTGATTAAAAACAGGGGCACTTTAATTCATCAATATTTTCATTTCACTCCTTTTGTGAAAATAAACTTACTTTTTAATCTTCACAGCAGCTCCAGCTTCCTCCACCTGTTTCAAAGCCTCTTCCTGGGTCTAAAATGAGGTATCTGGCTTCCTCCAATCACAGCAGTGAATCAGACACTGAATCCCCCGGGGGGGAATCTGTGATTGGAGGATGACCTATCAATCATTTCTGACATCAGAAATGGCTTGTGAGACCGGAGGAAGCAGCAGCTGCTGTGAAGTTTAAAAGGTAAGTTTTTTGTCACAACAGGAGTGAAATGTAAATTTTGATGAATTAAAGTGCCCCTGTTTTTAATCAAAGTTTTAAAAACCGGGCACTTAAACATCAAAATTTACATTCACTTTAAATATAAACGTACCATGGAGAATTCGATGAACTAGAGCAATTATTATTATTGCACTAACATATCACTTTTATTTGTATTGTGCACAGCAGACCAGTAAAAACAGTTTCCTTTCAGAGTCAAATTTCTCTTACAATACAAGCAAAATTCTTGTAATGTTTTACATTTTTGAGTTAACTTACTGTTGATGACATATTAAAAAACCCCATCTCTGCTCATTTTAAAACATAAATCATTTTGCGTACAGGCTGGGACAGGAAGCATGTGATTGTGTTAGTTTTATGAATTGGTGTTGCGAAGGAATCTCAGGACAAAAGGAGAGTGAAAGCCAAAGAAAATACTTTTAAAAGTAATTGTTTTACTTTTTAGGTATGTACCATATTTGTAACAATGTTTATGAGATCAACAAAAATTTTTTTTTTACATAAATAATTCTATTAAATACACTAAAAATTACAAAAATATTAATATAAGAAAACATTTTATATTAATATCCTCACAATTAATTTTCATAAGGCAAATCTCTAAATCTTATTTTAATTTCTAAACTTAATTTAAATTCTAATTCTTTATGGGTCTATGTTCTTTATGAGCATAAAACCCAAGGGTCTGGAGTGCGTCACTTTTCTATTAGGCATTTACAAAGCTGCTAAATGTGGAAGTAGGTAGCCGCTAGTGGACGTGGCTATTTTCTGTGCTGATTTATGCTTGTGAAGGATCACCATGCTGAGATCTGGATTTGCACACATCTTAGTGTGATGATCTTCCAGAAGAATCAATCTGGCACCTGAAATATCCAAAGTCCATAAGTGGCCGCCTACTTCTGCATTCAGCAGCTACATGGCACATGCAAAAAACACTGTGAAATGTTATATTTGTAATACAAAATTGGAAGCATATTATTTTTCTTATTGTAAAAATAGCTTCCCTGATTTTCCTAGTGGGCTGAATAGGGACGTTCCATGGGTGTAGCTGAAATTTCTCCACTAGGTCTTTGGTATTCTGTAAACATTTTCCCACTGCAGATCTCTCACAAAGTAAAAGGTGGTGAGATTGTGTCAAAAACACGTATACAAAAATAGAGGTGATTTAAGTACTATACACTGAAAGCAGAGCAATCTGATCAGTATTGCCTGCAAAAATGTTTTAAAGAGCGCCTTCCTGCTAACTTCTCTCTCCCCAGCAAGGTTTTTATTTCTAGCGAGCTCCATTACTTTGTATGGAAGACATCTTGCAACTCACAGGGACAGCCCTTTTTTTTTAATAGAATTCCATGAGGCTGCCCCTGCAAGTGTCATTATGGAAAATTCTTCTAGCCCGGTGAAGTTTTTAGAATTGAGCACTGGATGACACATGAGTGTGGGGAGTTACATTCACTACCCATAGTTATGATTGTAAAATGGTTTTAAATGTATTTTATAAAAGATCTTAGTTGTTATTGCTTAGATAAAAATCGATTTAAAGACATATAAAACATTTATATGTAAGTCCATGGTTATATGCAACGCTACAGTATTCATGTTGGATGCATAACTTCCCTAAGATAACAGATTTCTATGAGGACCACTCAAGCAGTGAAGTTTTTCATTTAGTGCGTAGCTTTTTAATTTTAATTTAAAGGGACAGTCTACTTGAAAATGTTTATTGTTTAGAAAGATAAATAATCCCTATATTACCCATTTCCCAGTTTTGAAAAACCAACACTGTTATAATACACTTTTTACCTCTGTGATTACTTTGTATCCAAGCCTCTGCAGACTGCCCCCTTATCTCAGTTATTTTGACAGACTTGCATTCTAGCCAATTAGTACTGACTTATAAATAACTCCACGGGAGTTACCTATTTGACACACATGAACTAGCTGTGTCTAACTTTGAAAAAACTGTCAAAAAGCACTGAGATAAGAGGCGGCCTTCAAGGGCTTAGAAATTAGCATATCTAGATTTAGCTTTCAACAAAGAATACCAAGAGAACAAAGCAAATTTGAGGATAAAAGCAAAGTGGAAAGTTATTTAAAATTGCATGCCCTATCTGAATCATGAAGGCTTAATTTTGACTAGACCCTTTAACATATAAGACTTAACACTATACACCCTTCACCCATTATACTATTTGGATTTCCTTCTTTTTCACCTGCCTGGTCCTTGGCATATGTTTGGCATATTTTTTTCTACTTCTGAACCACAGCAACTAACATAAGCCTCCTATATAGTATAGTCTAACTGATTTTTCATTTTTGACTTGAGATCCACTCAAAGTTGACTTCTGGCCTTTGATACCTTTCTCCTCCAGTTTACATCCTGGTCTCTCTCTCTGGAATGCTGTCTGTTATGATGCTGTCTATTGCAACTGATTACATGTAAGGGAATAACTGTTTCTGATAACCACTTGGGTATTGGGTATGGCATCCCCTAATTAATTAACTGCTGAAATGTGAATGTTATGAGGTGTGGTAATTGCACAGAACTACACGTGCACAAGGTGATTCCATTTCATGTTATGATAAAGTCAGTTTGTAATGATATGAAGAAGAGAATCCAAATATTATGTCACAATATTTTATAGAATTACTTGAGAGCTTTGCAGGAGGTTTGGTCTATTTCAGGGCTACAATTAATCTCTTTGTAACACTTTTGATATGAATCACAATCTGATGCACTATTTGGTTGATGTCAATGGGATCATTTTACTGCAATCAAATGACCCAGGGGCAGATGTGTCTCCTTGGCCCAGGCCAGCTAGTTCACTTTAATCACTGACCCCTCATTTGTTAAAAACATCTGATTATGGGTCATGGTAAAGGGCACCTATTCACTCTGGTTGGAGTTGTAAATCACAGACCCCCAGAAGCATCATGGGGACGGGGCTACACAAACATTGCTGCACTAGTCACTGCATTGAGATAGTCACTGAAAGAAAAAAACTGTCAATAACAGTGTGAGCCGAATGCAAGTGTGTGTCTATATGCCATATAGCCTATGAAAACTACATCAGGTTGTGTATGTGTGTAATGTGTGTGTGTGTGTTCCTTATAGGCTATGACAGCTACATCAGGTTGTGTATGTGTGTAATGTGTGTATGTGTGTGTGCATGCCTTATTGCATATAACAGCTACATCAGGTTGTGTATGTGTGTAATGTATGTGTGTGTATGTGCCTTATAGCCTTTGACAGCTACGTCAGGTTGTTTGTGTGTGTGTACATGCCTTATAGCCTATGACAGCTACATCAGGTTGTGTATGTGTGTGTGTGTGTGTGTGTGTACATGCATTATAGCCTATGACAGCTGCATCAGGTTGTGTATGTGTGTGTGTACATGCCTTATTGCATATGACAGCTACATCAGGTTGTGTATATGTGTAATGTGTGTGTATGTGCCTTATAGCCTTTGACAGCTACGTCAGGTTGTTTGTGTGTGTGTACATGCCGTATAGCCTATGACAGCTACATCAAGTTGTGTATGTGTGTAATGTGTGTATGTGTGTGTACATGCCTTATAGCCTATGACATCTACATCAGGTTGTGTATGTGTGTAATGTGTGTGTACATGCCTTACAGCCTATGACAGCTACATCAGGTTGTGTATGTGTGAAATGTGTGTGTGAACATGTCCTTATAGCCTATGACAGCTACATCAGGTGTTAAAAACCAGTTGCAAGACATTTCTCAGCCTGCCTGGCTGAGAAACGCGTTGCAACTGTTTTTAACATTTGTTTTTACCTATTAGGATGTAACTGTCTACATCCCTTGTACTTTTAACAATTGTATGAATAAATTGCTACTTTTTATGGAAGCCTGAGCCTGTTTGCTTGCCTGCTTGGTTACATTGGAGATTATTATCCTGCTATAGGATCAGTGTAGCTGGGTCACTGTGATTCCCCAACCTGTCTCAATCAGCACATGGGTGCTGCTTCTTTTGTGAGTATTACATCACCACATTTGTTCATCTGTGCCATAACTCTCGCAATATTGCACTAGGAGGCGCCCGCTTTTTTGTGATATCTTTCACAGATCTTTACATGCCTTATAGCCTATAACAGCTACATCAGGTTGTGTATGTGTGTGTGTACGTGCCTTATAGCCTATAACAGCTACATCAGGTTGTGTATGTGTGTAATGTGTGCCGTGAGCGTACACTTGTTTTTTTGTTTTTTGTGTGTCGTTTTCTCTGTACCACGTGACTGTATTTGTAAGACTCTGTCATATGTCATAGATCATGTTTCCCTTTGCAAACGTTCATACAATTTCAGGCTTTTCTAGCCAGTTAGAAATATGTGTAACTCACTTCTGTGTTATTCTGTATAATTCACTGTGGAAATTAATGCTAATTTATCACTGTTTGCATGATCTTTCTGAATTATGGAACTTTAGTTTTCAATTTACTGTCCCTTTAAATCATAACAGTGATGTTTTAAACAATATTCCAATTTACTTTATATTATGACATTTTCTTAGTTCTCCTTGTATTGTTTGTTGAAGACTAAACCTAGGTAGGAGCTCAGGAGTGTGCACGTGTCTTAAACAATTTATCGCAGCAGTGTTTGCAAACACTTTTGTCAGACAGCTTAAACCACGTGCATGCTCCTGAGTTTATCTAGGATTATAATTTAATAAAATATACCAAAAGAACTAAACAAAATTGATAATGATAGTAAATTGGAAAGTTGTTTCAAATATCATGCTCTATCCAATCCATTTAAAGGGATATTACAGTGCTCCTTTGGTAAAAACAAATTTGTTAAATCAAAGTAAACATAAAAAAACAGATTGTTTAAAGGATTACTGTTTTTTTCGTTTTTTCAAACACAATAATAACATATTTTATTTCATTATCATCTATTAAAACTTATTAACCTATTTTTTTTTTAAAAAACAACGAAGCATCCAAACCTTCTATTTTTAATAAATCTTATCCGGCCATGATGTCACCTTTTCCAGCCCACCATTTTCGGCATTGTGTGTATAAAATCACTAACCTATGAAATTTCGAGCTTATGCATATCATTAACTGCATAATCCTTCCTATTAAGCCTGCGCATAAATCCGGCTAAATCGCGCCTGCGCATTTCTAATAACTGAAGCCGAAGTTACCCACATCTAGTTACATTTTACACTTGCGCATTAGAAAAAAAATCTATTCAATCGGTAATCCAGACTTTCTGCATACTATAGAAACGTCTTATCTCTTGCCAAATATTTAGTGGTGGTTACCATTCTCGCTACCTTTCTTTCCCACCCTCTCACCCCTCTCTCTACCTTTCTTTCTCACCCTCAGTGGTGGTCACCCCTCTCGCTACCTTTCTTTCCCACCCTCTCACCCCTCTCGCTACCTTTCTTTTAGGGTTGCACCGATACCAATTTTTTATGACCGAGTACAAGTACCGATACTTGTTTTCAAATACTCGCCGATACCAATTACCGATACTTTTTTTTAATGTCATGTGACAGTTTACCAAGCACAATACAGACTAATTATTTAAGATTCCTTCTTTATAATTATAAAGGACTGTAATTCAAGAGACATTATGAAATAATAAAACAGTTTTATTTGTCAAAAGTTTACTGAACATGTTTATAAATAAAAAATATTACAATAAAATATTACATTTAAAGGGGTGATGCAATTGGGTTGTAGGGCTGTTATATAACATAAATCTGACATGGAGGTTCGACTCTAGGTTGAACAGTCTTTCACTTTCCACACTACTGCATGGGGCAGAAAGATATTTTTAGCCAGAGCTGGAAATCTGTTTATTAACTGCCCAGTACTTCAGGGGTTTGTCTGAACGAGGTACAGTGATCTCTCCTACAATAATACAAATAACAGCAATTTGTATTGGCAGAACAGTAGTAAACAATTTTTAGTTTAGTCTCCACAGTTTAAAATGAAATGGGAACATGCAGTTTGAAAAAACGCCACAAGGTAGCATATGGGTAGGAAGTGGAGGTATCGGTTTAAGTATCGGTGCATTTGCACGAGTACAAATACTCATGCAAATACTTGGTATCGGTACCGATACCGATACTAGTATCGGTATCGGTGCAACCCTACTTTCTTTCCCACCCTCTCACCCCTCTCTCTACCTTTCTTTCTCCCCCTCTTCCTTCCCTCTTTTCTACCCCATCAACCTCTCACCCCTCTCTCTACCTCTCTTATCCTCTCTCTTTCCCAACCCTCTCTCTACCTCTTACTCAACCCTCTCTCTACCTCTTTCTCAACCCTCTCTCTACCTTTCTTTCTTACCCTCTCACCCCTCTCTCTACCTCTCTTTCTCACCCTCTTCCTTCCTCTCTTTTCTACCCCATCAACCTCTCACCCCTCTCTCTACTTCTCTCATCCTCTCTCTGCCTCTCTTTTCCACCCCATCAACCTTTCACCCCTCTTTCTAGCTCTCCCCCCTCTCGCTACCTCTCTCACCCTCTCTCTGCATCTCTTTCTCACCCTCTCGCTACCCTTTTCACAACCCATAAACCTCTCACCCCTCTATCTAGCTCTCACCCTCTCTCTACCTCTCTCACCCTCTCTCTACCTCTTTCTCATTCTCTCCCTACCTCTTTTCACAACCCATAAACCTCTCACCCCTCTCTCTACCTCTCACCCCTCTATCTAGCTCTCACCCCTCTCCCTACCTCTCTTTCTCACCCTCTCATCTACCCTGAACCTCTCACTCTCTAACCCCGTTTCTCTCATTTCTCTCACCCTTTCACCATCCCTCTCTTACCATCCCTCTTTTTTTCACTCTCCCTACCTTTCTTTGTCACACTCTTGCCCATCTCTTTCAGCATATTTTACCCCCCTTCTTTCTTCTCTCTCTCTTACCCTAGTTAATACTCCAGTAACATTCTTACTTGACTGACTAGCTACAAAATTAATTTATTTTTGTAAGATAAACCCCTGTGCATACCTGCACATCTGGGACCGGGAAGCTGAGGACTGACTCTGATAGTCATATTACTAAGAACTTTTTTATGCAGCTAGACTTTCATAAGGAAGTGAGTGCTGCTGGATGAACAATGTGACAGAGCTCAAAAAATAAGACTTTACTACGGTCATTTGATGCTCAGTTTAAACATACACTTGTGAGATTTACAACAAAGAATACCAACTGAACAAAGTAAAATTGATAACAGAATTCAAATGGATTTTTGTGTAAATTTTGTTCTTTTGGTATTCTTTTTTGAAAAACATACCTAGGTAGTCTCAGGAGCATCATTGCACTGCTGGGAGATAGCTGCTGATTGGTGGCTGCACATATATGCCTCATTTTACTGGCTCACCAGATGTGTGCAGCTAGCTCCCAGTAGTGCATTGCTAGTCTGGAGATGACTTTACTATTTGGTTTAACCCAACTATAAGAATAATAGTTTATATTATGTGTTTTAAATATATATTAAATAAGTATTGTTGTTTTTTGTTTTTTTTAAATATCAATTGTATACAACATTATCTTATTTTATTAACATTATTGCTTTGTGATCATAAAGAATTGCGATCCTTTTAATAATTTTTTACATTTAGCTTGTTTGTTTCAAGGGAGATTCTCTTTAGTTTAAAGTACTTGCAAATATAATATATAAAAATCAAAGTATTGCATAATGTTTCAAAGTTATCGTTTGCTTGTTTATTCTAGGGCGATTCTGCAAGCCTTAGCAAGAAAATTACGTTATGTGCGCAGCTCAAACGACTGCTGCTCTATAGATTCTCCTTGCCTTATCTAACTGCAGATGGTGACGTTTCATGTGACGCTGCGCTAACTCACGCATGCAATACTTCGAAAAGACGCCATGTTTCAACTGCAGTTGTCAGCACGGATTGGGAATCCGTAACGGCTGACATAGAAGTAGGTTATATTTAGTAGTAGGAATAAATATTTCCAAGATAAATATTTTCAAAAGCATAAATATTTCATACAGTATATACATTAGGAAAAGATCGATTTATATGTATACTACGATTTAATTGTAATTTCATTTCTGACTACAGTGTCCCTTTAAGAAAAAAAAAACCCCAGCAAACAACTTACTTACTTTTTTGTAAAATAAGCACTTAGAAATGATCATTGTAGCCCCTGCCCCCCAATGTAATAAGAATGGAGAATTTTTAAAGCCTAAGCTTTATTTTGTCTGTTCTGAGCATGAGCAAATCTGACTCCCTGTTATCTAGTCTATTCACTTTATTGTAAACCAGCCTAGAAGTTTTATGACACCAGGCTAAGATAAACCTTCCTGCAGGGGCCCCTCCTTGTAGGACTCAGAGAGGAAGTAATGGACACTGCACAAATGCAGAAATAAAAGGTAATATCCATTTAAATAGATGAATAATACATATTACATTTTTTTCTTTCATGATTTAGAAAGAGCATGCCATTTTAAACAACTTTCCAATTTGCTTCTATTGTGTAATTTGCTTAATTCTTTTGATATCCTTTGTCGAAAAGCATATCTAAATAGGCTCAGTAGCTGCTGATTGGTGACTGCATATAGATACCTCGTGTAATTGGCTCACCCATGTGCATTGCTATTTCTAGAACAAAGGATATATAAAGAAATGAAGCAAATTAGATTATAGACATAAATTCTATCAAATTGAATCAAATCTGTAGAATCATTTTGGTACTGAATCAATAAATAGGGACTGTTTTCAGGGTAATTTGTCAGAGTATTAAGATGCCTACTTTAGTCAAAATAAGTAGAAGTCTATAAATTAAAAAAGGTAATGGTCACTCTATAGGGCACCAACTATCTATTCACTGTTTGGGATTTCTGTGCTGGAAAAGTTGTTTTTCAGAAATAAGCTTGTTTTGTTTTGGGCACCATATGGCTATGTTCAGTATTGTAATGTGCAGGAGTCTAATCCTGAAACAGTTAAATGCATGCAAAAAACAAGCCAGGAATATATGAAAATGTAGGTGTTTTCCTTCATATCATTTCTTTAGAACAGGATCTGGCCTCTCCAGAGTTACATTTTGTAATGTATTTGTGAAACTGTAACTAGATCTACAGACTGCTGCTGTTGCAAATCACAGCCCTTGTTCTAAAGCGATTATATTACTCTTTCATTAACTCCCTAAGGGAGTCTGTCCTTATGCTTTATGTTTTGTTATTTTAGAACATGCACTTTTTAGTAATCTCTTTCATCATTTCTAGGGGTTTTATGTCATTCAAAAGAGAGATGGTCTCCAGTATATTAAGGTGATACCTAACTAGACATCTATAAATACGACCTCACATTTGTCATTCTTGTTTTATTTTTCTTTCTTGTATAATCTCCTGTTTTAAATTGTTTTCCCAAAAACCTCTTACTGTTACTGTTAATAAGTTATTGCTGAATCTATATTATATTCTGAGTTCTCTATCATATGTTCATACTTATGTAAATTTGTCCTGCAAAAATTCTCTTTATTCTTTGTTTTTAAAATGGGTTTGATTTACTCTTCCAGAAATGTCAGTGTTATGGACCTTTTAATTAAAACCAAACAATTCACAGTGCTACTAATTATATTATTAACACCCCCTCCTAAAAATCTAATTACAAATAACTGATTATAATAATTAGGGTATTTTGCTGTCCTATAGTCAGTGTTCTAGCCACTTGTCATTATATATATTAAAATCTTTCAGTATCTGCAGTCCAAAATAATTATTTTCCCACTAGGCTTATTTTCTCATAATTAAAAACTGTTTTTCAAACCCTGAGAAATTTACCTTAGTCATTCATACAGCCATCAACAATTAGTGCCATAACATGTGAATTTTCTACATCTAACCAGTTAATCGCTTAAACGTGCATGTAATAGGCCATTTTCCAGGGTTTTTCAGAAAGTAACACGTTTAAAAAGGCTACATTGTTGTATCCTATATAATGGTAAGTAAATGGCCATTAGCTGTGTCATTTAAGGAGCAGGAAGAGAGACCGGCAGAGAATAACAGGAATGTCTGTGAAATGCTTTGGCATAATCATTATATTGTTTAAATACACTGACATTTATGTGATACATATAAGTGAAGTGTCAATAATACGCTCAAACACTGAGACACAATGTGGATAGTTTTGTTAGTGTTCTCTATCTTGTAGCTATGTCTTTTTTTTTTTTTATAACTTTTTTATTGAGGACGTAATTTTAACATACAATATTTCTCAATTAAGGTAAAAACAGTATACCAACACCAAATATTGACTGAATGGTACAAAGATGATGGAGGGGTTTTGTTCATATGTATAACAAA
Organism: Bombina bombina; assembly: GCF_027579735.1. Lineage (NCBI taxonomy): Eukaryota > Metazoa > Chordata > Amphibia > Anura > Bombinatoridae > Bombina > Bombina bombina. Next base: position 452,196,873 of record NC_069499.1, read on the forward strand.
TGAGAATGTAGACCTTTCCCTGTGTGGGGGTCCTCGTTTTACAGAGGTACCTTATGCATATACAACAATTTTTCAAGGGCATAAAATCTTGTGGCAATAGTCTACACAGGAGTGATCTTCAGGACAACAAACCAGTCTATGGAGGTAATCCAATAGCATAGTTTAAGATATTATATTGCAAACTCCTATCAGTATCAGTATGGGGGCTCACAGACCCCTCTCTGCCTGCTATCTGTTGGTTCGCAGATCAGGTCCCGTTTTCTATTTTATCCTTTAATGGACTAGTCTCGTAAAGGGGAATTCGGGAGGTAGGAAAAGACGTTGGGGTACCAGCTCAGCTTCTAGGGAGGGGCGGTGGCAAGGGGCATGGGAAGGGTAAAAGAAAAAAGGTATAATATGGATTCCACAAGTATTTAGGTATGGATTGGACGGGTCAACATAGATTCCCAGGGTTCCCATGTAAGATAGTAATTGTTCAGTTGTCCCCGTTCCCTAGCTACATAATTTTCCATGTTTTTAATGTAGTTCACACACTCCAGTACACTCTGTAACCTTGGAGGTTGGCTCTTTTTCCAATTCCTAGCTACAAGTAGCTTGGCGGAGATAAGGATATATATCAGAAGATTTTGTTTGCTTTTGGGGAGCTTGTATATGTCTAGATGTAGTATGGCCAGGGCAGGGTTCAGGGTTGCTGTTAGCCCTAAGTCTTTACAGATCTTTTCTACTTTCTGCCAATAGTCCGTCAATCTAGGGCAGGTCCACCAGACATGTATGGGGGATTCTGGTTCCCCACATTCCCTCCAGCACAGCTGTGAGTGCTCAGGAAAAAGTTTCTGTAGCTTTGTGGTACTAAGTGCCATCTGGTGATTACTTTGAAGTATAGCTCATATATGGTAATACAATGAGTTGCCTTTTTCGTTAGACTAATGGCCTTGTTCCAAGTATCTGGCGCAAATGTTAACTGTAGGTCTCTCTCCCAAGCGTCCATATGAGTCGTTTTTGGGGGAGATGCTCCCTCTATAAGGCAGTGGTAGTGTATCGAGAGGGGTCTAAACTGCTGAAGATTGGTTGCCCACCTTACCTCCCAAGTAGTCATGTCTCTTAATGATTCTTCTAGGAAGCCCCAGGATTTCATTAGTGTACGCAGTCTCAATAAGTCAAACCGAAGTTTGGGGGTCAGGGTAGGGAGGCCTAGCATGTCTTGGTGTGGTCTTAACTGAGCATTACTGTAAAAGTCCTCCAAAGTGTTTATACCCGAATCAGCCCAAGCACTAAGGTGTGTGTTCGGTAGTCCCACCAGGAGACCTCTTAGAGTGTACCGGTGAGGGGTGCGGGGCTACTAATTTATTATGTCTTTTTTCATGCCAAGTATACAAATTGAAAAGGGTATGGAACTTCCTAATCAATAGATATGGGACTGGTAACGGAATACAGCAGAACAGGTAGGTGAGTTTAGGAAGAATCATCATTTTGAGAGCCGCTATCCTACCTAACCAGGATATCTCACTGTATCTCTTAGAGTGAAGTTCAGAGGCGACAGTTGCTAAGAGAGTTTCAAAGTTCTCTTTGATCACTGTAGATTTCGTGTGGGGGAAAAAAAAATCCCAAGTGGCAAATTCCTCTGGAGGACCACTTAAAGGAGTAGGTAAGCTGGATAGAGTCCTTCTCGTTCTGCGGGATATTAATGGAGTAAGCTTCCATTTTGGCTATGTTTAACTTATAATAGGAAATTTCACCGAATTGTTTGAAAAGGGCCATTAGTGGGGGGGAGGGAATCAACAGGGTCTGAGAGAAAGACCGTAAGGTCGTCTGCAAAGAGTGCCAGTTTCTGGGGGGTATCATGCATCTGTATACCGTGGATCGCCTCCAATTCCCTAATGGCAATCGCCAGGGGTTTGATCGCAAGGACAAATAGGAGGGGGGAAAGGAGGCATCCCTGTCTGGTTCCATTGCGAATTGCTATTTTGGGTGAACAGAATCCCAATCCTCGAATAACTGCTGTGGGGGCCGAATATAATGCTTTGACCGCCTTAATGAAGGAGTCCGGTATTCCAAACGCTGATAGGGTCTGAAATAAGTAGTCCCACATCACCCTGTCAAATGCCTTCTCGGCATCAAGCGACAGGGTGGGTATCTGGAGTCCCATATCCGCGGCCTCCGAGAATATATTCATAAGGCACCAGGTATTATCCGTGCCCTGCCGACCCTGGATAAAACACACCTGATCTAGGTGTATTAGCGTCTGTAGGTGTTTCCCTAGTCTGTTTGCTAATACTTTAGCGTAAATCTTGGCATCGACATTGATGAGTGAAATGGGTCTATAGCTGGAGCACAATAGTGGGTCTTTACTCTCTTTGTGGGTTGTGGTGATGTTTGCCTCCAAGAGTTCTGCTAAGAAACCACTCTTGGTTGCTGCATCTTTAAACAATCGAAGTAAGATCGGGGCTATAATCGGGCTGAGGGCTCGATAGAACGTCACTGTAAATCCATCTGGTCCTGGGGCCTTATGGGGAGCAAGTTCATCTATGGCTACTTTCATCTCTGCTAACGTAAATTGTTGTCCTAACTCTGTCCTAGATTCCTCAGAGTGGGTATGGGTAGTTTTTCTAAAAATCTGTGGATATCGCTATGGTTAGATTTGTCAGTCCCTTCTGTAGTCTCAATGTTGTATAGGGAAGAGTAGTAGGTTGCAAACGCAGTGCCTATGTCTTTGGGTGAGTGCACCACGCCGCTGTGTGTCGTGATGTGGGGTATTCTCTTCTGCTGTGTGCTCTTGCGGAGCTTGTTAGCCAAGAGTTTATCTGCTCTATTTCCTTTATAATAATAAATTTGTTTGAGCTTATGTAGATTTTGACCTGCAGCAAATCTCTCTTGGATATTTCCTCCCTAATGATTCCTATTTGGCGTGCTATCTGAGAATTATGGTTTAATTTATTTGTCTGTTCAAGGGCGCGGAGGTCTCCGTATAGTTTCGCTAAGGACTGGCTACCCTCTTTATGAAGCCGTGCCGTTTTTTTAATAAAATGTCCGCGTAGGTATGCTTTGAGAGATGCCCAGACCATGTCAATATCAGTGCTCCCTGTATCGTTATATGATAAAAATTCCTTCACAGTCTACTGGAGCGCCGGGAGTTCTATGTCAGACAGCCATTGCTCTGGGAGTCTCCATGGGGGTCTACCAGATAAGGACTGTAATTTAGTAAAGTCCATGTAAACCATGTCGTGATTTGACCACATACACGGTCTGATGCTGGGGACATATGCAAAACAGAATGAGAAGCAGTCTGCCAGGAACGAACAGCAGCATCAATAGCTTGTTCTATGGCCCGGTTGCCACCTGGTAGTAGCTTCTTTCGGCCCAATTGTGCTTTTCACAGAGGAAAACTTTCCTGTAGTATATCAGTCTGATCCCGCCGACATGGTCAGTCCAGCCCCGAAATACCAGGCAATTCTCCTCTGAACAAGGAACATGACAACCCCAGACGATCGTTTCGGCCTCCTTTGGGCCTCGTCAGTGAGGTGCAGCCATATCCCTCTAAGCACATTGGGCAAGGAGTCCACGTCTGGTTTCCCCCATCACCCTTAGGGAGACTATCCCAAGGGTCAGATTTACATATGCAAAACAGAATGAGAAGCAGTCTGCCAGGAACGAACAGCAGCATCAATAGCTTGTTCTATGGCCCGGTTGCCACCTGGTAGTAGCTTCTTTCTGCCCAATTGTGCTTTTCACAGAGGAAAACTTTCCTGTAGTATATCAGTCTGATCCCGCCGACATGGTCAGTCCAGCCCCGAAATACCAGGCAATTCTCCTCTGAACAAGGAACATGACAACCCCAGACGATAGTTTCGGCCTCCTTTGGGCCTCGTCAGTGAGGTGCAGCCATATCCCTCTAAGCACATTGGGCAAGGAGTCCACGTCTGGTTTCCCCCATTACCCTTAGGGAGACTATCCCCAGGGTCATATTTACATATGCAAAACAGAATGAGAAGCAGTCTGCCAGGAACGAACAGCAGCATCAATAGCTTGTTCTATGGCCTGGTTGCCACCTGGTAGTAGCTTCTTTCTGCCCAATTGTGCTTTTCACAGAGGAAAACTTTCCTGTAGTATATCAGTCTGATCCCGCCGACATGGTCAGTCCAGCCCCGAAATACCAGGCAATTCTCCTCTGAACAAGGAACATGACAACCCCAGACGATCGTTTCAGCCTCCTTTGGGCCTCGTCAGTGAGGTGCAGCCATATCCCTCTAAGCACATTGGGCAAGGAGTCCACGTCTGGTTTCCCCCATCACCCTTAGGGAGACTATCCCCAGGGTCATATTTACATATGCAAAACAGAATGAGAAGCAGTCTGCCAGGAACGAACAGCAGCATCAATAGCTTGTTCTATGGCCCAGATGCCACCTGGTAGTAGCTTCTTTCTGCCCAATTGTGCTTTTCACAGAAGAAAACTTTCCTGTAGTATATCAGTCTGATCCCGCCGGCATGGTCAGTCCAGCCCCGAAATACCAGGCAATTCTCCTCTGAACAAGGAACATGACAACCCCAGACGATCGTTTCAGCCTCCTTTGGGCCTCGTCAGTGAGGTGCAGCCATATCCCTCTAAGCACATTGGGCAAGGAGTCCACGTCTGGTTTCCCCCATCACCCTTAGG